>NW_027411755.1:59063543-59194666 GCF_047663935.1 Musca autumnalis
TTGTGGTGCTTCACCGAGGAATGTTTGCATGACCTGAGTCCAAGAGATATGGGCCACGAAATCTTCTCATATTTAGGATTACTCGTTCATTCACTTATAGCTTATTTGTTCGTAATCTTGTCTATCTTAAAAACTCCTCTCGATAATAGCTCTATGTTTTCTGGCCTGAATCAGAAAACGTATCTACCAAAAATTGTGGACGTAGGTCCATAGTGTGGTATAGCCGCCAAATTACGGTACAGACAGAGTATTTTGACGCTACATTTTCTCACCGAATTTGCTATAATTTTACATTTAAGGTTCGAAGGTGTATGTGCCAACTACAGTCGAAATCGCTTATAACGTCGGTCAAGGGACCGAACAAATTCGGACGCTATAAGCGATAGTCGTTATAAACGATATTAATAGAAAAGGTCAAATTATATTATGTATACTGACTTTTGGGTACGAATCACCGATGTAGCCAATTACAAATTTTTTATTATGTTTGAAATTTGCAAAAAAAAAAATATCAACCATTTTTATGATATAATTTCTATTCCACCGCAGTGTCGCCCGTTAAGATCTTCCTACAAATAACTAAATGTCTATTGTACAAAAAAGGATTTTTCTGTCGTATTTTTATGTTTTGTTCGATCTTTTGAATGTTAAAATCAAGATTATTGAGACTGAGGTCAATGTTTATATTTTATTTATTGCATATTATTTAAAATATATCGAAATTACATTGAATTTCATCTTCAGGCATTTTTCTGTCGATTACTCTTTGAATTGTATGTTGGGATTCACATTTCTAGAATTGTTCATTTTTCCTTCTTCGGCAAAGGACTTTATAACGACAAACGAAATAAAAAAAAAGATCGGAAACAGACTCAGATTCGTCAAAATCTCAACCAGTATCAGTCGGCTTTGCGGATAGGAATATACCCTGAGCCTGTGTGAACTGAAACATTAATCTATGGACAGATCGAATAGCGGCTACCCTACCAAAATCCTTAAACCCAAGGCTATGTATTAGGAGATTTTCAGAATTGTGTTAACATTTTCGCACGTATGAACTCACCAACAAAATATGGATTTTATCATTGATCACAAATGTTACGGAGGAGGTAACTGAAGAAATGTACCGGACCGACATAGTTCATTTTAGAAGTATATCTTATTTTGGGAGTCATTCTTTTTAAAACATATTGCGCCCACAAGTCATTCAGTGCGTCACAGTATAATTTTCAGTTTTTTCAAGAAAAAATGTACACACTAAAGAATACCGACCGATCTACGATTGGACACCAAAATATCTTTAGGGAATAACTTCAATGACAGTAACAACGACTGGACACCGGACTTTCCGAAATTGAAAAACTGACCACATTCTGACACCGCAGCGTGATGAAAGACAACAAAAAAGAAGACACGTGTCTCGGTATTTTTATACCCTCAGCATTTATGCTAACGAGGGTATATACACTTTCATATGGGCAAAATGTGCCTCATCGAAATAATGGGTTTAAACCCCAAGTATGTTTGGACGAAATGTTTTTTAGACAATTTGGAGTCGATTGAGCAATGTCCGTCCATCTGTCTGTCTGGCTGGCTGGGCTTTCGCAATATTTCGTCCAAACTTAGTTTAAGTTCGAAGATGGGTTAGATCGGTCCACTCCTTCCGGTACCTCCCCCACAAAAGATCGAAAATGTTCGGAAAATTTGTGCGCACGATAACTCTTGAAGGGAGTAACAGATTTAGTCCATACTTTGCACATCGTGAAATTTCTACCAAACTTAGATGAGGTTCCAATATGGACTTAATCGGTCCACGCCTTCGGGTACCTCCCACACAAATTTCCGGAAAAGTTAAGTTTAGGACCTGCTCTGAAATCGTTTTGATTTTTGTTGTAACCACTTGTATTCTCGGCTCCCCATACGGCGGTACAAGTTTCATCAGGGGCAAAACCATACTTCCTGAGAAAATAGCACGAAAGTTGCAGAAAAACCTATGACACCGCGTGAGGTGGTTGGAGCGCAAGATAACTCTAGATCGGATCTGCCGATTCGGTCCAACATTTGGCCTTAGTAATATTTTGTCAAAACATAGTTTAAGTTCGAAGATAATCCATATCGGTCCACTCCTTCAGGTACCTCCCCCACAAAAGTTCAAAAATGTTCGGAAAAATTGTTCGTACGGTAACTCTTGAAGGGAGTGGCCTAATTGGTTCATACTTTACAAATCCTAATATATCTACCAGAAATAGGTCAGGTTCAAATATGGACTATATTTGTCCACTCCATCCGGTACTTCCCACACAACATTTCGGACAAGTTCACTTTCAGAGCTGATATCGAATCACTTTGATTTTTGTTGAAGCAACTTGCATTCGCTACCTCAATTATGATGGTAAAAGTTTTTTTCAGGGGCAAGTCCATACTTCTTGAGCTAACAGCCCGAAGGGTGTAAAAACCCCATAGGTACCATACATATGTAGAGGCTGGAGATCCACTTCCATAATGGTCAATGTCGATCCATTCCTTTTAGTATCTCCTCCGCAAAACTTTTGATCTTTAATCCTAATCAACATTTTTGTCGGTTCAAACGCCCAAAATTTTTAAAACCCTCTAAATACATACGGTTTTTTGGGAAAAATTGTTTCAATACACACAGGCTGAGGGCATACATATCTCTGTCGGCAAAGCCTACTGATACTTTTTTACTTGTTTTCCTTGATTTATATAACTCCTAAATCTACCTGCAAATATAAAAAATACTAGTGGATAACGCCATGATATCCGGAAGTTCCCTTTGCATAAATCAATTCTCTACTAATCCCATTTTCCTTTCATAAATTACTCAATAAAATTGGAGTGGAAAGTTGAAGCCATGATTGTGAACTTTTGTGAAGTAGGCAACAAAGGAAAAGTTAAGATATTTCTAAGGTTTTCCGATTGTATACTCCTTCTTTTGGTCTTACCGAAGTGATATCACTGAATTACATAACATTCAGTGTAGTTGAGAGTTATTTCATAAATGATACACCCAAAAGTATATGCGATTATTAATATATCTATAGTTTGAACATATATTGACTCTGATATCTTGTCAAAAAAGTTGTGAAAACAAGGGGAAATTGGTCAAGAAGTCTTACGTCATTTTAATTAAAAAATTGTAATGACAAATATTTCATCAGTAATATAAGTATAAAATAAGGTTTACACCATTACTAAATAAGAAATTTTCGCTAACATGAACTTTCAAAATTTTGATCAGGTGGGCCCCCCCCAAATGAAATCCTGGCTACGTCCCTGGAATGAATACGTTGTTTTGTTAAGAAAATAAAAAAATCAATTCAATTTTGGAACCTTTTCATTCTATATACTTTCGTATAAAAGACAACAACAAAATAATAAAAAATAAGGACATTAAATTCATTCGTCAGCAGATATATTACGTTATTCAAGTTTTGGCTTTTTTGGAATTCATAAGTTTAAATTTAACTCAGATCTGAGTTTAGAAAGGGTTTCCAAAACACATTCTGTGTTGTAACGTCTTCTGAGTAAATACATTTTTAAAGAGTTTCTACTGTTATGCATGCCTCTAACACTGGCGGTAATTGAAATTCTGGTTCTGTAGGATCCTCAATTTCTTCGGTAGAATTGCCTTCATCTAAAACTTCTAATATTTTGTAGTCGTCATTATACATGGCAACGATGGTAACTCATTCATCAAAAATGACAATGTTATGAAAGCAATTTAGCAATGACAGAAGGCGCTACATTTTTCATGGCTTCATCTAACAATTACACTGCATCCAACACATTTAATTTCTTACTTCCTTCCTTTTCTATTCTTGCCAGAATAGTGGATATTTGTCGATACCGGCAATGCGATTTTAATGATTTTATTACTCCTCGGTCCATGGGTTGCGAAACAGATGTGACATTGGGTGGCAAAATGACAAGGTTAATTGACTTGAGACCGCCTATATGACAGTCGTAATTCAGTTGTCTAACACCATCTTCGAACATGTTGTGCATATGTTTAGTGGTTTGTTGTTTGAGTTCAAAAAAATACATACAACAAAATATTGAGAAAAATTGTTCTTCCTTGTATGATTCGACGTTATAACCGATAGCAAAATTCAAATATTTCACAAAAATCCGACGTAACAACCGATATGACGCTATAAGCGATGACGTTATAAGCGATATTTATTTGTGTGGAATATAAAGGGCAGAAATTCGGGACTTTTGGATTTCGACGTTATAAGCGATATGACGTTTTAAACGACGACGTTATAAGCGATTTTGCCTGTAGTTAGCACCATCTGGCTGGAAGAACGCGTACAATATGGTTGGAACCTGATGATCCTGTGTCTCGTCTTCAAGAAAGGAGATAAGATTGTATGCTCTAACTAAAAGGGCATAAGTCTTCTACCGATTGGCTACACGATAGTGTCAGAAATATTGTGGAACGATAACGAAAAAATTGGGCCATACCAATGCGGCTTAAGACTTGGCAAATCCACTACTGACAAGATATTTACCCTGCGGAAAATCCTAGTGAAGATGTAGAACGACACCATCTACGTTTAAAGGTATTCCACCAACCTCATTAGGTTTCAGACAAGGAGACAATCCTTCGTGTGATTTCTTCAACATACTGCTGGATCAGGTTATATGACATACAAACCTCAAAGGAAATGGCACAATTAGCACCAATAGCCACATATTACTAGCTTATGCTGACAATATAGACATCATGGCCGATCAGTAAAAGAAGTAACTGATACCGTTAAGAAGGTCCAAGCAAAATCTGCTAAGGTGAGTCTGTCGGTAAACGTCGACAAGACCATATTGATGGTTTTGACAAGCAATTCGTCCATAGATCTCGGACCAACTGTGAAAGTTGGTTACTATAATTTTAAGGTTGTAAATGACTTCGCCTTCCTCGTCGCCGCAATAAACATAGAAAGCCACCTCAGTTGTGATCAGCATAAAACTCGAAGTCGATACAACCATGTCCGTTCATCCCTCTACCTGTTGATATCGAGACACAGCTCTCAATGTTTAAGATATAGCTTTATAATATGGTATAGACGTTTGTATTACTATCAAACATCCTACGTTTGGTATTGAAAATGGGCTGTATCGATTAACGTTTTGATATAGCCCCCATAAAACGGTACCTCCCCATTTTCCGCATTTTGGCCACAATGTTCAACCGAAATGGCTGAAATGTGGTATTTAGTCTTCGTTGGGGTTATAACACTTTCCATCAGAAATTTGTCGGTATAGGTTCACGGTCCTCCGGATTTTCGGTAATTTGAAGTATTTAGCGTCATTATCAAACCAAAATGGATGACATTTGGTATTTAGTACTCTTTGGGAGTATTTTGAAGGTTTTAGCCACATTATATTACCGATATGGCTGAAATTTAGCAATTAGTCTTCTTTTGGGCTAAAAAACTTTCAGGAATTTATCAGTATAGGTCCACCTTTTGATATAGCTCCGATACAACGGTACCTTCTGATTTTCGGTATTTTGAAGGTTTTAGCCACGTTGCCTATCCGAACGGGTTGACATTTGGCATCTAGTTCTCTTTGGGGCTACAAAACCTTCCTCCAGAAAGTATAGGTCCACTTTTGATTTAGACCCATGGGATGGGTATTTTTAAGGTTTCAGTCTCATCTTCACCCCGAAATGGCTGCAATTTTGTATTAGTTTCTAAATGACTAAATAATCAATATAGGTCCATATTTTGAAGGTTTTAGGAACACTATCCTACCGATACAGTTATATTTGGCTTTTAGTCTTCTTTGGGGCCAAAAATCCAAACCCAAGAATGTTATTAGTATAGGTCCACGTTTTGATACATCCCCACAATATGTTACCAAAATGACTGATGTTTGTTATTTAGTCTTCTTCTTGTATCAGTTTAGGTCACATGCACGACACTGTGATGTTAAAGTTTTTCAGCATCTTATGTACGACACGAATGCTTGGAAAGAGCCCAACAAAGCGAACAAAGGTTTTGATGTATTGTTGTTCATCAACTTGTTTGACCTACCAATTTACTAAGGTCTTAGCCACGTTACCGAAATGGCTGACTTTTGTATCAGCTTATTTGGGGTTAAAAACTTTCCCCCAGAAATTTATCAGTACAGGTCCACGTTTTAATAGACCCCCATTTAACGGTACTTCCAGATTTTCAGTATCTGGAACTCTGTAGCTCGTAGAAGAAATCAGTGAAGCAGGTTTTCTAGTCCTCCCGATGTGTTGATACCAGCCCTATTACCAGTAATGGCAAAAGCATACAAAAATAAAGATATGATAGCTTACAAAAATTTTGTACGGGCGTTGCTGTATAAGGTCGGCTGGACCGAACTTTTTATATCCTCCACCACGAAGTGTATTAACGTAAATAGGAACAATTAGTTTCATTTCGTTAAAAAGCAAAGGAGAAGAATATCTTAACTGATAATAAATACTACCTTTAAAAAAGTAATAATTTTGACGACATTGTTGTTCTTTCCAAAAAATGGACCAATACCTGCAATTTTCCGAATTGAGCTTTTGTATCCTCTAGCAAAACACAATATTAAATTACAGCAATCTCGGTTCGAAGATTTGAAAAAAAGCCCTCGAAATACATGTAATTGGTCAATACCGGCTAGACTTAAACCAGCACGGTGCTCTTGAAACAATTTTAAATGGAAGGTGCTTACACCTTAGAAGTTTTTGCGGATTCTGAAACTACAATGTTCGTAGATGAGAAAAATCAAAAAACAAAAAAAATCGCCGGAGCGCTTTTTAAATAAATCGCGATTTAAGTTGACATTTTTAGGGGTTGTTTAGGTTATCACGATTTTGCTTAGAAACCGCAAGTCCTATCAAAATGGGACTAAAGAAAATATTGTAGCTATGAAAATTCTCTACAAGATCGACCTTTACGGTGTTTTCGTAGTTTTTACTATCTTTGAGTTATAGAAGTTCAAATTGGGACAATGCACTGACTGTATCGCCCCCTTACAAAACAATGTCATGAAGGGTGCGCCTTAACTAACTTTTGATGAAAACCGCTTACACAGGGAAAGTTTTTGTGAATTCTAAAACAGCAGTTTTCATAGATGAGAAATATCCAAAAACAAGAAAAAATCGCTGTAGGGATTTTTGAATAAATCGCGGTCAAAATTCACATTTTTAGGTGGTTATTTGGTTTTCACGATTTTGCTTGGAAACCGCAAGTCCAATCGAAATGGAGCTAAAGAAAATGTTGTAGCTGTGAAAATTCCCTTTAGGATTGACGTTTATCATTTGTTCCCAGCCTGTACCATTTTTGAGATAATGAAGCTCAGTTTAAATTTTTAGGTTTTTTTTGTTAGGGTTTCGCGATTTTGCTTGAATACGGTAAGTCTTATCGATATAGGACCTGAGAAAATCTTAAAGCTGTGAAAATTCTCTACAAGACTGGCTTAAGTAACTTATCCTAAGTTGTAACATGTTTTTAGATATATAAGTTTAAGTTGGGAATTTGCAGTCATGACATTGTTTTATAAGGGGACGATACAGAATTGAATTGAATTTGAATTGTCCCAATTTGAACTTCTATATCTCAAAAACGGTAAAACCGCCGAGAATACAATAAAGGTCAATCTTGTAGAGAATTTTCATAGCTACAACATTTTCTTCAGTCCCCTTTTGATAGAACTTGCGGTTTCTAAGCAAAATCGTGAAAACCTAAACAACCCCTAAAAATGTCAACTTAAATCGCGATTTATTTAAAAAGCGCTCCGGCGATTTTGTTTTTTGATTTTTCTCATCTATAAACATTGCAGTTTCAGAATCCGCAAAAACTTCCGAGGTGTAAGCACCTTCCATTTAAAATTGTTTCAAGAGCGCCGTGATTGGTAAGATTTTAGTATCTTTGCCAATCGGTAGATTACAATATCAGGTATAATCTCCTTTCAACTATACATTAATCCATCTACAACAAAGATATGGCTCTAATCGTGCACTTATGATATTTTAAATGTACCACGTCATATTTCACAAGTTTCGCTTGAATACGAGTTCAAGGATATATGTAGATTGATTGTGGTGCTTCACCGAGGAATGTTTGCATGACCTGAGTCCAAGAGATATGGGCCACGAAATCTTCTCATCTTTAGGATTACTCGTTCATTCACTTATAGCTTATTTGTTGACAATCTTCTCTATCTTAAAAACTTCTCTATGTTTTCTGGCCTGAATCAGAAAACTTATCTATCAAAAATTGTGTGGTATAGCCCCCATATAACGGTACAGACCGATTTCCGATATTTTGACATTTTTAGCTACATTTTCTCACCGAATTTGCTATAATTTTGCATTTAAGGTTCGAAGGTGTATTATGTGGCAACTATTTAGCACCATCTGTAGTGCGATTCTGTAACTCCTTTACGACGAATGTTAGTAGTTACCGACTAGTGCTATTCTGTATACCAATTTTAAAAATTTTTGTCGGTAAATTGTGTCGGTAATTACCGAAAGTTGTTGTTTACTTAACAACCTAAAAAAGTAGTCGTCAAGCCTTAACGACAGTACATTACTGCAATATTTAGCTGGTTTCTCTTAACATATGCGTTTTTATTTGAACATAAGCAAAGATTTATGTTATAAGGTGGTTATAAAAGGTAAAATCCGCCTTATCGGGAAAAAATCCTCATAAGACATTTACATAAGGGTTAACCATGTATATGACGAAAAGTCAAACAAATTAACATTGATGAAGCCAAGGTTTGCACTGCTATAATTCGCGAAATATTGCAGTGTACCACTAAATATGACCATAGTTGAATCAAACGAAGTGTTTTTGTTTAAAGCACAAAAATATGGCTAATGAATAAAAATAGGTAAAAACATGTTGAAGCAAACAAGTTTTTTTACGTTGTTATTCGATTGGCGGTTAAACCGTTTAAATAACGGATATCTGTCCAAAGTAAAAGTAGAAGAATACAAAATGAGCATAACACTTCTAATGTATCACTTTTCAAAATTTCCACTGCATCCACCTTTTGTGGATGCTGACATTTTGAAGCCAGATTTGAGGTGTTTTTTGTATTTTTGATCTAACTGCGACGCGCATTCGGGTATTTCAGAAAACATATAATAGAATCAAAGTACCCGCGATATTTTTTTGAAAAACCCTTTTTTTTGGTACAGTATTTACAATATGCTTTTAATTATGCTGGGACCCCAAGATATTTTAGTTTTTTGACGGTCCGGATCATATAAATATAGATCGTGAAAATCCACTAGAACGGCGAAAACAGCGACTGCAAAAATCGCGTGCTCCGTGGATCGTTTCCTTTTCTATGAAGAAACTAACACATCACTCGCGTTTTTGCGAAAACAGCGGTTTAAAAAATTTAGTGGCATTGGAGCTTTATCCGATTTACCCAAAAAATATTGTGTGATGCTACATCCACGGTTCTTGATAGATTTTATCGAAATAGGTTTGGATCGATGTATTTTTTCATGGATGGTAGTGAAATCGGATGCGCATAAAAAGTGTATGCACTTTGAGCAAATTATAAGCGTTATACAGTTTGTTGCACACTAAACTACAGACGGTGCTAACATTACTCAATACAGTTTTATTTCAAGAGTATATCCCATTTAAAGGAACCCAACATTTCTTTGAACGATACCCATATCTTCCGCCCAATGTTAGCGTGTATTCGAGAAGTGATTAAATAAAAAATTTGATTTTTTGCGTGAAATTGAACTAAAATAGAAGAATAACTCCGACCTATGTATTTTTCCTAAATTTTTTTTTTTTCAACTAACTCACAAAATAAATTTTAATAAATATTTTCTCTTACAAATATTTTATACATTTCCTCAACATATTTTTTTTGTTTTTGCTATAATATGCAAACCACTAAACGGATTTGTATAGTTTTGGTTTCATTTGAATCTTCGCGATGTTTAGATTATGTACATATTTTTATATATTTTTCAGATGCATAAACAGGTTGAATTTTATTAAAACAAGTTGCAAACTACCAATTGTTTTGAATTATTTCCTAATTTCCGCGAAAGTTTACAACTTTTTTACTAAAGTTATGGGACCTCAGTAAACATATAGTATGTAGGAAGCCATAAATTAACAATGTTTCTCGATATAATGATTAGCATTTTTATAAGATTTTTTCTAATAATCAGAATTGAAATTGCCATAACTTTTGCGCGCAATATCCTAAATTAGCATCTCGAACAGATTTGAGAATGGGAATTTTTTCTCAATTCATGTACCAAAAATCGTTCACGTAGCGTCAAAAAAATTCTTTTTTTTCAAATGGAATATTAAAAAATTCTGACTTTTCCTCATATACATATGTATATATAAAGGCTAAACGCTCACCATTGCCTTACTTACTAATGGTAAAATACGTTTGCTAAAGTCTTAAAACAGTGTTTAGGCTGAAACTCATAATAGTATTTATTATAAAGATTTCAACTTAACATCGCTAACAATCCAACTTTACATACTCTACACTATAAGAAATTCCATTCAATGTGGGCGTGATATGAATATGTGCCTGTAAACTTAAGTGGCGGTAACGTGGGTCCACGAGTGTCGCCGAAGGGACTTAAGTGTGCCAAATTTCAAAGTTCAATCTGTATAAAGCTCTTTCTTTTATTCCGCTGTTCAGAATTTGTTCCACAAAGCGCCACAACACAAACTTTACCTCCCCCCCCTCGGTATGTGCTAACGATTTCTAAAATCGGTAACATAAAGTTACAGAATAGCACATTCGTTAACTCAACCGAATATTTTTGTTAACTACCGATGTCGTTATGTTATTAAAAAAGTTACAGAATCGCACTACTGGCTGGAAGAACGTGTACGCTATGATTGGAACCTGAGAATCCTGTGTCCCGTCTTCAAGAAAGGAGATAAGATTATATGCTCTAACTAAAAGGGCATAAGTCTTCTACCTATTGCCTACAAGATAGTGTCAGAAATATTGTGCGAACGACAACGAAATAATTGGACCATACCAATGCGGCTTATGACCTGACAAATCCACCATTGACCAGATATTTACCCTGCGGCAAATACTAGTACAGATGTAGGTCGACACCTACCACGTTTTATACCCTTCATTATAATACAACGTCCGTCTTTTGAAATCAAGATACAGCTCGCAATTTTTAAGAAAGAGATTTGTAATTTGTTGTAAAAGTTTCTTTTACTCCTAGGATATTGGGTATTGCAAATGGGCTATATCGGTCCACTTTTTGATATAGCACTCATAGAACAGTACCTCTCGATTTCGGTATTTTGAAGGTTTAAGCCTTATTATACAACGAAATTGTAGAAATTTGGTATTTATTCTTCGCTGAAGGTACAAAACAATCCACCAAAAATTTGTTGGTACAGGCCCACGCCTCCATATAGCCTCCATAAACCGATGCCTCTCGATTTTCGGTATTTTGAAATTTGGTAGTTAGTCTTCCTTGGGCTTATAAAACCCTCCACCTGAAATTAGTCGGTGTAGGTCCACGCTTTATATATATTATACTAGCAAAATGCCCGCTACTTCGTATGCAGAAAGGAAAAGATATACAAATAAACAATGATGAAAATGAAAATGGTGGACACTGAAAATGTTAATGTACTATTTTAATTGATATTTACCCCTAAACATCACCTCTAAACATCAAAAGCGACCCACATTTTAAATTCAGTCCACGTTTTATTTGAACGGTACGGGTATTTTGAAGATCCACATTTTCCAACCGAAGTAGTTGTAATTTCTGAATTTGTTATATCAAATTATAGAAAACCTTTAATTCTAAAAATTTTACTTAATGCATGTCAAAGCATGGCCCCTATATAACAGTTATTATTATTATTATTATTTTTTTTTTGAGAGATTTTAATTTAGCACTTTTTGTTCTCAGGGGGTAAAAACCTTCCTGTAAGACAGTAGTCGCATAGATCTACGTTTTCAAATACGTTTTCTAAAAAGTTCAGAATAAAAAAACAGTTAGGAAAGGATCAAAATCGGACGGGGCCGACTATATGATACCCTACATCACCACGACCTCAATATAATTTGGCGAAATCAAAATTGGACATACATAGCGTACCTAAAATCGGGCGAAAATGTATATGAACCGATTTTAATATAATTTGTCAAACCTTTTTCTACCGCAAATTCCGGCATATATTCCAAATTTCATTAAAATTGGACACCCGTAGTGCGATTGGTGCACCAAATACCTCAAATCGGCCGAAAATATATATATGAGCTATATCCAAATCTGAACTGATTTTTACCAAAATAAATAGCGTTCGTCCTTGGGCCAAAAAAATTAAATAATCTTCCCACATTTGCATGCAAATCGGACAATAAATGAGTACAGGTCGCATTTGTTTGTTTTGTTTACAAAAATACATGGACAGAGGGACAGGCAGACGGACATTCGTAAATCGACTCAGAAGGTTATTCTATGTGTACCCCTCAAAGGATCTCTTCGCATGTTACAAACTAATGAACAAAGACATAATACCCTTTACCACAGTGTGGAGTAGGATGTAAAAACAAACAACATAAGAACGAATTTCCAAAACTACCTCAATCCTACACTCTAAAAGTAATTTTAATTCAAAACTTTAGGATTCCACTTAGTGCTTTCCGTACCCATAAGTATGAATTACCACAGCCATCTCAATCCTACACTCCCACAGTAATCTTACTTCAAAATTTCAGGATTCCAGCTCTATCCGTTCACACATATCCAAGTTGTACCAAATTTAGTAACATTTAGAACTTTTCGTACCCATAAGTATGAATTTCGACAGCTACCTCAATCCTAAAATCCAACAGTACTCTTTCTTCTAAATTTCAGGAATCCAGCTCTATCTGTTCTCCCATAAACAAATTATTACAAAATGTAATACCATTTCGTATTTTTGGTACCCATAAATACGAATTTCCAACACTGCCTCAATCCTACACTCCAAAAGTAATCGTAATTCCAAATTTCAGGATACCATCTCTATTTGTTCACCCAAATCCAAATTGAACCACATTTAGTACTTTTCGTACCGATAAGTACGAATTTCCCAAATTACCTCCATTCTACACACCAAAAGTAATCCTGATTCAAAATATCAGGATTCTAGTTCTATCCGCTCAGCCAAATCTAAATTGTACCAAATTTAGTACCAATTAGTACTTTCCGTACCCATATGTACGAATTTCTACAGGTACCTCAATCCTACACTCCAACAGTAATCTTGCTTCCAAATTTCGGATTTCAGCTCTATCCGTTCACCCAAATCCAAATTGTACCAAATTTAGAACCTTTAGTACTTTTCATACCCATAAGTACGAATTTCCGAAACTACCTCAATCCTACACTCCAAAAGTAATATAAATTCCAAAATTCAAGTTTCCAGCTCTATCCGTTTACCCAAATCCTAGTTGTACTAAAATTAGTACCATTTAGTACTTTTCGTACACATAAGTACGACTTTCCAAAACCATTTCCTTACATCAACACCACTTCCCAACCTTGATTCCGATACCAAATTTCAATATTCTAGCTATATCAGTTAAAAATATACAATTGATACAAAATTTAGTAACTTTTAGTACTTTTCGTACACTTATAGTTGGAATTTCCAAAAAGCCTTTGGAACATCTTTCTAACTCTCCATCAGTGACCCTCATTTCAAATTTCAGAATTCTAGCTCTTCCCTTTTGCCGAATACAAAGAGTACCATATTTAGTACCTTTTAGTACTTTTCGTACCCTTCCAGTTCGAATTTCCAAAAACCCAGCCTTATCTCACCCCTACACACCAACAGCAACCCACACTCAAAATTTCAAGCTTCTAGCTTCAGCCGTTTCATCTGGGCGATGATCTGTCAGTCACTCAGTCACTCACTCATCACCAAGCTCTTTTATATGTATACATTGATAGCCCCCTTAGAACGGTAACTCCCGATTTTCGGAATTTTGAAGGTTTCAGCCTCATTAACATACGGAAATTGCTGAAATTTGGTATTTAGTCTTGGTTGGGGGTATAAAACTCCGGATTTTCGGTAATTTGAAGGATTTAGCGTCATTATCAAACCGAAATGGATGACATTTGGAATTTAGTTAGGTTATAAAATGTTTCCTCAGAAATTTTTAGTATTGCCACCATAGAGCGGTGCCTCTCGATTTTCGGTATTTTGGAAGTTTTAGCTACATTATCTTACCGATATGGCTGAATTTTAGGAATTAGTCTTCTTTTAAGCTAAAAAAAACTTTCACTCAGAAACCAGGACCTATACTGATAGGTCAACCTTTTGATATAGATCCCATACAACGGAACCTCCCGATTTTCGGTCTTTTGAAGGCTTTAGCCACATTGTCTAATTACAAAACTTTCCTCCAGAAAGTTTAGTTCACATTTTGATATGGACCCATAGCACGTTGTCTCCCGATTTTCGCTATTTTTAAGGTTTTAGCCTCATTTTCACACCGAAATGGTTGAAATTCTATATTAGTTTCTTAAGGACTAAAAAATTTTAGCCACAATATCTTACCAAAATGGTTGAAGTTTGGTATTTAGTCTTCTTCTTGTATAAACTGATACAAGAAGAAGACTAAATACACGACACGATGTTGTCGAAAATTTTCGGCAATTTATGTACGACGCGAATGCTTTGAAAGAGCGTAGCAAAGCGAACAAATGTGTTGATTTATTGTTGCTTATCACCTTGTTTGACCCACCAATTAACTAACACATTTGCAAAACTTGCGTTTTCTAAAATACATTCACATTTTTGTCGTTCTCTTCTTGGTCACCTCTGTATCGGTCCGCGTTTTGATATAGCTTCCACATAACAATACCTCCCGATTTTCGGTATTTAGAAGGTGTAAGCCACAATATGTTATCGAAATGGCTGACATTTTGTATCAGTTTCTTTGGGTATAAAAACTTTCTCCCAGAAATTTGTCAGTGCAGGTCCACGTTTCAATATACCCTATAGAATGGTACCTCCTGATTTTCAGTATCTGGAACTCTGTAGCCATAATGGTTACTACCCAGCTCCGAAATTGGAAGAAATCACGGAAGTAGGGTTTCGTTTTAAAAGGAAAGGAGCAGTATATCTTAACTGATTAAAAATACTCCATTTAAACAAGTAATCATTTGACGATTTGCAATTTTCTGAATTGAGCTTTTGTATCCACTGTCGAAACACAATATTAAATTACAGCAATCTCGGTTCGAAGATGTTACAAAAAACATTCGAAATACATATAATTGGTCAATACCGGCTAGACATAAACCAGATTATATATGCACAGTTTGTTTGCTAGTAAGTTTTTGTATCTTCGTAGAACTGAAAAATCCAATTGACGACCAATTAGGTAGAAAAACTAACATCTTCAAAAAAAAAAAAAATCTTAAAAAAATCTTAATCCATTGGGGCTATACAAAAACGTGGACCTATACTGTCTGATTTTTTGCAAGGCATTTATTGTACTGTATAAATGTTTTGTACCTTTGGCGAAGACTAAATACCAAATTTCAGTTATATGAAGACGTGAACGTATACCGACAAATTTCAGGTGGACGTTTTGTACCCCCAAAGACGACTTACTACCAAATTTCAGTAATTTAGGTGTTATACTGAGCACACAACCTTTAACATACCGAAAATCGGGAGTTGCCGTTCTATGGGGGCCATGTGAAGACCTAGACCTATACCGACAAATTTCAGATGGAAAGTGTTGTATCCCCATCGAGGACTAAATACCAAATTTTAGGCACTTCGATGTGATAATAGGGATAAAACCTTCAAAATACCGAAAAGCTTGAAGTACAGTTCTATGGGGGCTATATCAAAACGTGGACCGACATAGCCCATTTTCAATACCAAACATCCTAGGAGAAATAGAATCTTCTAAACCAAATTTCAAAGCTATATCTTAAAAATTGCGAGCTGTATCTTGATTTCATCAGACGGACCGACAGACGGACATGTTTATATCGACTTAGAAATTTATGTTGATCAGAAATATATATATTTTTTAGGGTCTCCGACGAATATTTCGATGTGTTACAAACGGAATGACAAATTTAATAATATCCTCCATATTGGGAATTTGTATGAGGGTTATATCAAAGTGTGGACCTAGGTAGACTATTTTTGGTGGAAAACTTTTGTGACTGTAGGGAACATTTAATGTCAAATTACAGGTAGATCCGACAAACAATATAGCTAAAACCCTCAAAATGTCCTAGTTCCATGAACCTATGTTTACAAAATCGGGCATACACCACAAAGTGGAACTATATTGAAAATTTTCAGTGAGAACGTTTTGTGGCTACTGATAATCTCAAATGTCAAATCCGTCAAACATTGTAGCTTAAATCCTCAAAATACTGAAAATCGGAAGGCACCAAAACATAAAACTATCTTGACGATTTTTGGTAGAGAAGTCTCGTAACCACTGGGAAACTCAAATGTCATATTGCAGCTCGTTTGTAAGTGTTGTGACCCCTAAGAATCCCCAATGTCAAATTACAGCTTGTAGCTCAAACCCTCAAAATACTGAAAATCGGGAGGTTCCATTATATGGGAGCTATACCAATACAAGGGCCGATATAGCCCATCTTCGAACTTGACCTACCTACTTAAAAACAAATAAGCCAAGGCTACATTCCGACGGGCCGACCATGTGATACCCTATACCACTACCTCGCGGAAATAGCTTTCCACAAATCAAAATTCCTTTATGGAACAAATAAATATATTGTAAGAAATAACTTTGTGGATTCTGGCACCGTATCACACCAAGCTTAAATAATAATATAATAATTGTGTCACAAACATTCCAGTAGGGACAAGGGAGACTTCTCTCATATCAATGAGTGAGTGTACCCCGATTCATGTTCGAGTCCGAACGGCGTGTCCTAAGACACCGCTTGTAGAGAAGTTTTACATGGCTGAAATACTCAGAAAATGTCGCCAACATTACTGAAAGATATTTGGCCACCGTTGAAAATTTGATGTTGCCTGGCTGGGAAAAGGTACAAAGCGACAATAAAAAATACAAAAACAATAATACAAAAACTGGAAATGGGAAAATGTGGCATCTTCTTCTATCTAAACTCTTACCTCGTGCAAAATTTCGTGATTATTGAGCTATAATTGCGACCTCTAGCGTGTTTATGATTACACTACAAACAAATAACTGGGTATATTAGGATGTAACTCTGTTAACTTATCATGTACACCAACACAATCGTTTCTCTTCCAAGTATGGCTTACTTGCCCGGAATGTCTCTTCCAGGAATGAAGATATAAGCTGTATATTAAAAATTTTCACAAATTTCACACAAAAGTTGTGGTTCATTTAACCCTCTAAATATTATCTGATCGCCCGCCATCTCAAATAGCAAGCTTCTTATTTGTCATATACTCTTACAGTACATAAAATTTCGCGTTGATTGGACTATTACCTGACTATTCACGATCATCACCAATACAAATAGGGATCTATTCTGGTCTGAACCCGACCTCCATACGGTGACGATCGGTCCATAATTGCGGCCTGGAGTTTGATTACAATTTATAATGAACAGACGGACGGACGGAGGGACACACATCTCAAAATCGCTTTATCTCGTCGAGATATGATGACGAATATTTCGCGGTGTTACATGAATTTTTACCAAAACAAACTTATAATACTTTTTCCACATAGTGGTGTAGGTTATTAAGATACTCAGAATTGTATCCTGATCAAAAAATATATATTTCATAGGGTCGCAAATGATTATTTCAATGCGTTGCAAATGGAAGAACATACTTAATGTACCCTCCATGTTATTTTGTACATAAGGAAAATGTACATAACAAAAGAACAACTTGAAGAAGACATTTAAAAGTAAAAAAATTTAAATCATAATTGTATTCCATACCAGATATTGCCTCGTCTGAGCCTCGGTCGAAAATTCTTGCTATTGCAGCGATATATTGCAAGACAAATGTACGTGATCCAAATATATCAATAATACGTTGTTGTTTTTAGTTTAGGAACTGAATTCTGTGCATCTGCGGAACAGTTTTCCTCGGCAAAAAAAAAGAAAAATAAAGTTGTGTTATATAGCCAAAAAATTGGTGCCGAATCAGACTAAAATCAGTACTGTTGATATATGTAGTTGACTATTTATTTGTTTTTCTGAGCAGTATTTTACTTCCATATCGGTGGTATATACATTTGCTGTATATGAATTAATTAAGGCTTTCTTTCAATATGTGTTATATTAATAAGATTTATTCAGCTAATTTAGTATTTCGAATATAAAATTCCCTTTACGGAAAATCACAACTTACATTAAAAACCACAACCCAATATCAACCATACCCTCCCAACAACACATTTCGTATAAATTTTAATGATAAATTACCTAAAATTGATTACCTTCCATTAAATAAATACTAATTAAAATTCTTTGTATGCCCAATTATATTAATTTATCGAAGGACAAATACGAAATATGACGACTACTGCAGTGCCAAAGAAACAAAACAACAAAAACAAAAATCATTAAAATTATAAATCAACATAGCTGGCGAACAAATATTATTAGAAGCCATGTTAATTTATGCAATCACAGATGTGAGAGTGAAGGAGTGAGAAGAACAAGACAAAGCATAATTTAATACAATTTATTATTAGCAAACAGAAACGGTGAAACAGTCAGTAGCTACAATAGCAACTACAACCACCATCACTAATAATAATAGTAATAAAATCAAAAATTATTATAATTCAGCTAATAATGATTTCTAAGATGATTTCTGAAACGACGATTGCGTTGAAGATGATGATGTTTACCGAATACAAATTAGCTAATTCTGGTTATGACTCACTTTCGAAACATTTCATATTACTCAGATTCACCCACAGCCCTAACATCCATGACAGCTACAGAGCGAGTAAAGGGAATGTTGTTGCTGAATTTGTGTACGAGTGGTTGTGTTCCGTTAAGCGGTGGGTGGATGAGTTTGGTGAGTGTTTTCTTTTCCCTTATGCATATCCTTATTATTTATTTAAGTCCTTAACACCTTTAGCATTTTGTGCGAGTATCTAAATCTTAGATTTGTTCTACAAATGGCTTGTAGCTGCTAAAATTGTACATCTTATTTGTTGAATATTATGCTAATTATTTTCTGTTGTTTTTATTCAATTCTACTTGTGCCCTACACTACTAAGTAGGAAGTGTGTGAAACTACTAAGGGAACTACTTAGAGACTGCTGATGGGTAGAATTAATTAACTCCATACATATATGAGAGGTGAACAAATATGGAAAAATAGTCGTTATAGATCCACACAATGAATCAAGAGAGGATAACGAATGTTTGTGGAAGTTGGTAATCTTTTTGTTGTTGTTGTAGCAACGCAAATGTGTTCGTTCGTGTATTATTTCAGTTATAAGGTTCCTCTGTATCCAGATTTAAGAATTCTGCAACCTGGACTGGTTGTGTCCATAAGGAATCAGGAGATAGGTGAGTGGGGTTAGCTGGGCAGCTAAACAAATGCAGTGTATCGTGTGGTCCCAATCCACATGCTGGACAGTTATTGGTTATCGTGGCGTCAATTCGGGCCCAATACGAATTGATGCGGCTGCATCGTCCGGATCATAACTGGGCTAAAACCACTCGTGTTTGCCTTGGCAGCTGGCGTTCTTCTGCTGCGATGGATGGGGGGTGGTCTCGAAGTACGGCATTCACACTGTATTTCTGTTCTGCCTGCGCAACCATGTCAGTGTGAATGCTATCAAAGCCTGTCCGATAAGCTCGATGGTCTAGAGGATCTCCTTTATACCATTGGACCTCTCTCTCTAGATCATGAAGATCTCTCCTGACGTGACTGGGTGGAGGAAGCCAGTCCATTAAATCGCTCACTGCGATAACACCCAAGCAGGTACTTCATAGACATTTTATTGTGTTGACGCACCGGTAAAATCTTCGCCTCCTCATGAAGATGTTCCACTGGTGTCATGAGGAGGCACCCTGTTGCAGTCCTCAGGGCAGCATTCTGGCAGGTTTGAATCTTCTTCCACTGCGTAGTGCTAACCTTTGCAGACCACGCTGGCGCCGCATAGCTTACCAGTATGTTCAGTGGAAGCCTCAATTCTGCCGTCCATGTGGTGAACAATTTGGCAGTGGATTTAGTGGCGGATATTTTCATATTCCTCTGATGGAAGAACTGCACTAGGTCAGCTATGTAGACATTTAACCTATCACATATGTCATCGATGATAGGAACCGACGCCAAGATCGTACAATCATCCGCATACATCACGATCTCTATACCGTCTGGAGGGTGTGGAATTTCAGAAAGGTAGAGGTTAAACAGTTCCGGAGATATCACCCCTCCTTGGGGAACTCCCTGTTTCACTTTACGGGATTTGGACTATTTGTTTCTGACTTCAACAAACGACTGGCGTCCGCACATATAGTTGATTACCCAACGTTTCAAACATGGCTGGAGATTAGTCTTCTCTATATCCTCGAACAGCTTGGCATGGTTGACGGTATCGAAAGCCTTCGATAGGTCAAGAGCCACCATGACTGTTCGGTCGCACGGCCCTTTCTGGTTCAGTCCTCTACTGATATGTGTGGATATGGCATCTAATACTGCTGTAGTACTATGCATTTTCCAAAATCCATGTTGATGTTGGGCAACTGGAAAACACCTTCTCATCGTGGGGAGGAGTAGTGCCTCTAGGATCTTTGCTACTGGCGACAGGAGCGAAATTGGCCTGTATGATTCACCTCTGATGACATCCTTGCCAGGCTTCAGTAACGGGACAACCCTGCCAACTTTCCAGGCTTTTGGTATGATATCGGTGGCTAACGATAGGTTGAGGACACTTATTAAATACTCAACTCCAGGTTCATCCACTTGCTTAAGCCTTACCATCGATGTTCGGTGTGGGAACAACGTTTTGGATGATTTCGCGTTTCGGATGGCATCTGCAACATCGCTCATGGTAAATTGTGGTGGTACCTCCGCGGCTGGAAGGGCTTTTCTTATACGGCGTAGCACACTTTTCTTCGCCCTATCACTCTCGGGGTGCTCTACGAACTGCCGGTTAAAATAACACGCGCACCTCTTTGGGTCAGTTACTGTCACGCCGTTGAAAGTAACTGCTGTTCTGTCATCCTTCTTTTTAGGATTCGAGAGTGATTTAACCGTTGCCCACAATTTACTTAATCCTGCACCAATGTTGCATTCAGGTGCTCTAGCCACTTTTTCCGCTTATGTTCGCCTACTAACCTGTTGACTTCAAGAGTAAGCTCTCTAACTCTTGGGTCTTCAGCGTTCGTACGACGAAGCTCATTTGCTAGTCCCGTCGCCTCTGCTGGGAAATTTGGTCTTATTTCGGATATTCGACCAGCAGGTATGTATCGAGCGGCTGCTGCAGTTATGATGTCCAGGAAAGTTTTCTCAGCTACCCGAGGATCTGAGGGTGTGGGCAATTCTCTGAAGCGGTGATGGTTACATTCTCTAAACCCTTGCCAATCAACTTTCCCATGGTTCGGGAAAGTACGGCGTTCAGAGGTTCTGAAATCGGGTGGTCTGTTTACGGAGATGATGATAGGGAGGTCGGCTGAGCTAAGGGAAATGACGGATTGCCAAGATACGTCATTTATCAGACCTGGCGACACAATGGTTATATCTGGCGAGCTGTCGCTGTATCCTCTAATCCTCGTAGGAGCGTCTTCATTCACCGTGCAAAACGTGGAGCTATCAATTTGCTCAGCCAGCCCTGTACCCCTCTGGCCATTACCTAGAACGAAATGCCAAAGCTCGTGATGAGCATTGAAGTCCCCTAGCACCAGACGGTTATTGCCCTCTAAAAGCGAACTAATATCGGGCATGTATCGGGCTATTCCTCTCTACCTCGGCAGTACCACACTTTACCGCTACCCCCATACATTCCATGTATGGGTCACTAGAGACAAGCTCAAGCGAGATAGGTCTGTACTGGACAGACTGTTGTATCAGGAAGGCTCCGCTTGTTTTGTGCGATCCTTCCGCAAAACGTTGTAACCATCACAACGCAAGCTACAGGTGGCGGTGAGCTTTGTTTCTTGAATCGCGGCGACCATGATGTTTTTCCGACTCATAAAATCTACAATTTCGCTGAACCTATTGCGGAAACCGTTGCCATTGAATTGCAGGAAAGATGCATTTCCGGGCCATCGAACAACAACTTGTGGTGTTAGGTGCTACATTTGTTGTTGTTGGGGAGACTGCGGGGGCGTCTCGTATTCCGACGACGACGTAGAAGACGCACTGGGCCATGCGCTGACGCAGCAAGCAGCCACATACCTATCGCTGTAATCCCGGGTGCTACTAAGGCCAGAGCACCCACGAAAATGCACCCATTCCATACATCCATTACATCGATGCGGATCCGGCAAACGGAACATATCCATAAGGGCCCGGGGTTCATCTCTATCCCGGCACGGACCAGAAGAGCTCGGAACAAGCATTCCAGGACAAAATTGCCGCTCCCATGGTGAAAAAAATACACGAACACAAACACATAATTGTAGAGGTGACGGTCCCTGGTTGAAGATTCTTCCGAGTCAAACCGGTGCATAGAACCGGCCGCCGTGGTATGGTTGTTTCACGCTGTAGCTACAGAGCCTTGCAATAGAATTACAACAAACTCCAGGTAAATATATGAAATTACCGCTGCTTACAATTTAGAAGGGTTTCAAAATTCCGACAGAGACAGAATTGAGACTTTCATCTATGGACAGATCGAATAACGGCTAAAACAACCAAAATCCTTTACTTTGAGTCTACATTAGCACGGGTAGTACCAGTGTGTAGTAGAGTGTGAATTTTGTTTCATAAGAGGTGTCTTTGTATCTAAAGTAGCAACGTTTGTCCAATATTATTTCTTTTATTGATTTCATAACGAGTTTGGTAACTTTATTAACAACCTCAACATATTAATTACGAACATTAATTACGATCATTGGAAAGGTAGAAATTTGAGTTATCTTTATAATATTTGCTCTGTTTTGGACCTATAAACCTATCAAATGTGACTTTTTATAATTTTATTGTAGTCTAGAAAATTTTGAACATCATTCAGTACAAAATGTTGACTTTGTAAATTGTTTTTACCGATTTCTTTATATGAATACCTAAGCATCGATTTTCATCAAATTCCAAGACCCTAATACAATTTTTTTGCACAATATTTGTTGGCAATCAGCACTTACGGCCTTTATTTATAAATATAACACATCCGACAAAGGATTTGTGCAAATTCTTAGGGTGGATCTATCCTGGTGAACCATTAAAACATGCTAATATTTTGACATTTTTTTTCATAAAGTAAAGTAAAAAGTACCGTTTAAACGCATATGTGAAACATGTTAGGTATTGTCCACAAAAATATCATTTACAATTCCTCTCCTGTCGTCAGATATTACGGTAATTGTAGGCAAATATTGTTTGGTTCTATTCAGATGAACCGGAGTGTATATTAATGAACAGCATAAAATTCTTAGTCAATTTAACCATGTCCGTCTGTCTGTCTGTTGAAATCAAGATACAGCTCGCAATTTTAAGGATAGAGAGTCAATATTTGGTACAGAAGTTTTTATTACATGCAGGATGGCTGGTATAGAAAATGGGATATATCGGTCCACGTTTTGATATAGACCCCATAGAACTGTACCGCCCGATTTTAGGCATTTTTAAGGTTTTAGCATCATTATCCTACCAAAATGGCTGAAATTTGATATTTAGTTATCGTTGGGTGTATAGAACTTACCGACTGAACTTTGTTGGTGTAGGGTCACGCCTTCATATAGCCCCCATAGAACGGTACCTCCCGATATTCGGTATTTTTAAGGTATTAGCTTCATTATCCCACCAAAATGGTTGAAATTTGTTAATTAGTCTTCGTTGAGGATATAAAACGTTCCACCTGAAATGGAACGAAAAATGAAATGAAAAATGGTTGAAATTTGGTAATTAGGCGGAGCTAAGTACTTTCGTAGATGAAAGGAAATTAATTATTCCATTCTCTTTCAATTTAATTTTGGTGGAGGGTATAAAATGTTCGGTCCGCCCGAACTTAACGTTTTCTTACCTGTTTTTGTATGCGATTTTAGCGAAATAGTTAGATTCACTTTTGGCAGTTTTGTTGAGATGTGTATTATTTTATTGTTGTAAAATAATTCAGCAAAACCTCGGGTTTTGTTGTTTTTAAATTTTAAAACAACAAGTTTTATTTAAAGTGGGATGTAGTTAAAATTGATTTAATTTCGGCAAAGGCAAAGAATACTAGTTTCGTCCAACGCCACTTGGACTCATCAGTTCTCTTAGTTCTTAGTATTGAAACAAAGAAGTCTTCCCCAAAATTCGTTTAAATGCGAATTCATCAGAAACATTTAAAAAATCTCGTAGCCGCATATGCAAACCAAGTAACTACTTCCCACTGTTATGGTCTTTGCATTGCAAAGAAACGCATAACAAATTTTGATAGTTTGTTGTAAACAACAACAACGAAATTAAATCAATTT
Source organism: Musca autumnalis (assembly GCF_047663935.1). Taxonomy (NCBI): domain Eukaryota; kingdom Metazoa; phylum Arthropoda; class Insecta; order Diptera; family Muscidae; genus Musca; species Musca autumnalis. The sequence goes on from NW_027411755.1 coordinate 59,088,166, forward strand.
TAACTACACCCCACTTTAAATACAACTTGTTGTTTTAAAATTTAAACAAAACCCAAGATTTATCAGAATCATTTTACAACAATAAAATAAGTTTTTTCTCTTTTGTTGTTGCTATTATATACAATTTATAAAGCCAATATTTATAATTTTGGTTTCATATTTTTTATGCGTTGTCTAGATTCTCTACGTATTTTTAATTTATTTTTTAGAGGTTTATACGGACTCTGATGTAGTATAATTTAGATTTGCTCCCAGATTTTTTTTTTTATTTTCGGCGGATGGATACCAAATGCTGTTACTGATATACGAAAACATTTTCTTTATACAACAGAAAAGACATTTTAAAATATTTTTTCTTCATAAGAGAATAAAAACCGCTCTGTAGTTTGATTACCATTTTTAATGGACCGACGGACACACATCTCGAAGTCGCTTTATCTCGTCGGGGGGGTCTACGATGAATATTTCATGGTGTTACATGAAGTTTCGGAAAAACAAACTTAAAATACCATTTCCACATTGTGGTTTAGGGTATAATTATCCAAATCGGTCCATCCGTTCTCAACTGATGCAATTACCAACGAGCGACATTTAAGTTTGATTTAAAAATACTTCTGCATAGAATTATCGGTATAGGGTCCCGTATTAGTATAGCCCCCGTAGAACGGTGCCGCACGATTTTCCACTGGAACCTGGTTAAAATAAAATTTATAATTATAACTTTAATTTAATTCCAGTGAACTTATTTATGATTGCAATGAATTTCGTGTCCGCCTATAACGCGATATATTGTATTTTTTAGCTAGAAGCCATTGAGCTTCTTGAGACAACTCAATTAGTAATATAAGGTATAACGAAATCGGATAAAACCATGTTACTCTTGTTATCCTCTTTGTATGTCTGACTTTATAATTTACTTTATTGTAATAAGCATAACTACTAGGGTGGATAATATAAAGCCAAAGGAAAGGGACAATGCTTATAAACATCTATCGGTTTGTGTTGTTACACACAACGTTAACCTTGGTGACATCCCCATCTATCACCTTGTTTGCCCACAACAAAATCGCGACACAATTAAGAAAACTAAATGTTGAATATTTTATTTGCATTTAGGTGGTGAAATATTGCCAACATTGTGTGTTTTAAAGATTTTAAATTAGAGCTTAACATAGGATTGCAATTTGAGGTAACAAATTTATATATTCTCTATGATTAATTAATAAATTTGCCTAATTGACTGGAAATCTCATGAAGGGGCATCCGTGAAATTTAGGTCTTCCTGCAAAACCAGGAAGATATTTTTGTTATCTTTTCTAAAACCAAAACACATAACAGATATTTGCTTAATTTGTTGAAAAGTTGTGCTTCAGCATTTTACTATGACTATGTTTTGGCCTGGCCTACAAAGTAATACTTTTTGTATAGTATATTCCATGTTTCAACTTTATATAGATACAAATTTTTCGCTATTCCTCAAACAAGCTACCATCCTTAAGAGAGATAGTTTAAAGTTTTACACAATTAAATGCGCATTGTGCAAAAGGACAAACTTCAAATGATGCACTAAAGTGTTGACAAAGTATTGCCAACGAATGGCGGTATAAACGAAAGATAAGGAAAAACTTTAAAATTTAATACTGAGTAGTAAAAAGTAAATTAGGTTAAGAGTTAAAATAATATTTAAATTCAGACATGAATAAGCAAGGCTAATTAGCGAAGAATGACAGGATGGAATGTATTATGGGGGTGTTATAAATAATCAAATGGAGGTATTAGGAAGTGAAGCGCAAGATAATAGGAAGTGAAGTCCAGAAGAATATATACTGTACATAGCCATGGCAACGAAACTAACATTTGTGTGGAAATGTTTATATAAGTTGGGTTTGGCCAAAAAGTTTGTAACGCATCGAAATAATGGTCGTTTACCCATACTTATATATAGACATCTGATTTTAGCATGTTTTTTATTTCTTATCCGATTGGACTCAAATTTTGGATCTAGGCGTTTTGAGAGTCTAATTTTTGATATTTGGGTCATATCAAAAACATGCAAACATATATGCTAAATACGCAAGCGTGTTTTTTTTTCGAAAATCGTTAATTAAATTTGGAAAATCATCAAAAAATCAAAAAGTATTTTGCAGATATTATGTTGTTGAGACTCCCCAGACATTCCGCCACAGGCATAAATCTGGACTAACAAGACTTAAATCAGTTTTCACAAGGTGAGAAAATGCCGAATAACCTAGCCTTCTCATTACAACATAAGTTGCTTTCCTATACACATATAGGTAATGGAAAAATTTAAAAAACTTAATCAGAAATGTCGAAATCAACGTGTCCTAATATGGTGATAGTTTCTACTCGTCCAAAATTGTTTAGCAGTAAAACAATGGAGCTAGAGTTAATCATGGCAATTCTTCTAGTTTTTGGAATAAGTTTTTAGGACAAAATTGTAAAATTTACTACATTATCATTTAGGGTTCCAGGTTCTGGAATATATCTATAATTAAAAGTATACGTTTTGAATACCCACATATTAGATTTGAATATATTTTATAGTGTTTAGTCCCTTATTCAATATATTCAGACATAAGTTGGCAATTTTTGTTCCCTATGGTCAAAAAAGCTTCTTTGGAAAAATGCTCTAAATGCCGCTTTAATAATGATGACATGGTTTTAGCTAAATTCACTAAGAGTACATATTTTTATAATATCGATCTAGATTGTACGCATGCAACCACTTAATGCAGAATTGGGAAATGTTCACTACTCGGAGGAAAGTAATGGATTATTGTTATACCTATCCATGATGAATAATAAGCAAAATGAAGAACACCCAATAATTAGTGCAACATGACTTCGCTTAGAAAAACCACACAATAGCGTGGTAGTGATAAAAGAAGTCAAAAACCTTGGAATTGTCTTTAACATGGCAAAACCACTTACATATTTCTGCTGGAAAAGCATAGTTTCAAAAAGATTTCTGTGTTACCTTTTTTATACCCTCCACCATATGGAGGGTATAATTAAATTTGTCATTCCGTTTGTAACACATCGAAATATTCGTCGGAGACCCTATAAAGTATATGTATTATTGATCAGCTTAAAATCCTTTGTCGATTTGACCATGTCTGTCCGTCTGTCTGTCCGTTGAAATCAAGATACAGCTCGCAATTTTAAAGACAGAGAGTCAAAATTTGGTACAGAAGTTTTTATTACTTGCAGGATGGTTGGTATTGAAAATGGGATATATCGGTCCACGTTTTGATATAGCCCCCATAGAACGGTACCTCTCGATTTTCGGTATTTTTAAAGTTTTAGCTTCATTATCCTACCAAAATGGCTGAAATTTGGTACGTAGTCTTCTGTAGGGGTATAAAACTTTCCCCTAGAATTTTGTCGGTATCGGTCCACACCTTCATATAGCCCCCACAGAACGGTACCTCCTTATTTTCGGTACTTTTAAGGTTTTAGCTTCATTATCCTACCAAAATGGATGAAATTTGGTACGTAGTCTTCTTTAGGGGTATAAAACTATCCCCCAGAATTTTGTCGGTCCACACCTTCATATAGCCCCCATAGAACGGTACCTCCCGATTTTCGATATTTTTAAGGTTTTAGCTTCATTATCCTACCAAAATGACTGAAATTTGGTACTTAGTCTACGTTGGTGGTATAAAACTTTCCCCCAGATCTTTGTCGGTATCGGTCCATGCCTTCATATAGCCCCCATAGAACAGTACCTCCCGATTTTCGGTATTTTGAACGTTGTGGCCTTAATATTCCACCGAAATGGCTGAAGTTTGGTACTTAGACTTCGTTGGGGGTACACAAACTTCCCCTTTAAATTTGTCGGTATAGGTCGACGCCCTCTCATATAGCCCGAATGGAAAGGTACCTCCCGATTTTTCGTATTTTGAATGTTGTGTCTTCAATATTCCACCAAAATGGCTGAAATTTGGTATTTAGTCTTCAATGTGATATAAAACTGTTCGCCAGAAATATGTCTGTACAAGTCCACGCTTTCATATTGCCCCATTTCTGACTAAAATTCGTCGGTATAGGTCCACGTTTCGATATATCCCCCATAGAACGGTACCTCCCGATTTTCGTAATACTGAATATTTTGACGTCAATATCCAACCGAAATGGCTGAAATTCGTTATTTCGTTTTCCAAAAGTTGTAAAATATTATCAGTATAGGTCCATGTCTTCCTATATCCCCATAGAAGCGAACTTCTTGATTTTCGGTATTTTTTAAGTTTTAGCTTCATTATCCTACCAAAATGGCTGAAATTAGGTACGTAGTCTTCTTTAGGGGTATAAAACTTTCCCGCAGAATTTTGTCTGTATCGGTCCACACCTTCATATAGCCCCCATAGAACGGTACCTCCTGATTTTCGGTATTTTGAAGGTTTTAGATTTATTATCACATCGAAATGGCTGAAATTTGGTACTTAGTCTACGTTGGTGGTATAAAACCTTCCCCCAGAACCTATAAAGCATATATATATTATTGATCAGCATAAAATTCTATGTCGATTTGACCATGTCCGTCTGTCCGTCCGTCTGTCTGTTGAAATCAAGATACAGCTCGCAATTTTAAAGATAGAAAGTTAAAATTTGGTACAGAAGTTTTTATTACTTGCAGGATGGTTGGTATTTGGTATTGAAAATGGGATATATCGGTCCACGTTTTGATATAGCCCCCATAGAACGGTACCTCCCGATTTTCGGTATTTTTAAGGTTTTAGCTTCATTATCCTACCAAAATGGCTGAAATTTGGTCCGTAGTCTTCTTTAGGGGTATAAAACTATCCCCCAGAATTTTGTCGGTCCACACCTTTATATAGCCCCCATAGAACGGTACCTCCCAAATTTCGATATTTTTAAGGTTTTAGCTTCATTATCCTACCAAAATGACTGAAATTTGGTACTTAGTCTACGTTGGTGGTATAAAACTTTCCCCCAGAACTTTGTCGGTATCGGTCCATGCCTTCATATAGCCCCATAGAACGGTACCTCCCGATTTTCGGTATTTTGAACGTTGTGGCCTCAATATTCCACCGAAATGGCTGAAATTTGGTATTTAGACTTCGTTGGGGTACTCAAACTTCCCCTTTAAATTTGTCGGTATAGGTCCTCGCCTTCATATAGCCCCCATAGAAAAGTACCTCCCGATTTTTCGTATTTGGAAGGTTGTGTCTTCAATATTCCACCAAAATGGCTAAAATTTGGAATTTAGTCTTCAATGTGATATAAAACTGTTCGCCAGAAATATGCCTGTACAGGTCCACGCTTTCATATTGCCCCATTTCTGACTAAAATTCGTCGGTATAGGTCCACGTTTCGATATAGCCCCCATAGAACGGTACCTCCCGATTTTCGTAATACTGAAGATTGTGACGTCAATATCCAACCGAAATGGCTGAAATTCGTTATTTCGTCTTCCAAGAGTTATAAAATATTCCAGAAGAGTATTATCAGTATAGGTCCACGTCTTTCTATATCCCCATAGAAGCGTACTTCTTGATTTTCGGTATTTTTTTAAGTTTTAGCCACATTCTCTTACCGAAATATAGGAAATTTGGTATTTAGTATTCTTTGAGCCTAAAAACTTTCCGTCAGCAATTTGTCGGTATAGATCGACGTTTTGAAATAGCCCCCATAGAATGGTGCCTCACATTGTTTTACCGTAATTGCTGAATTTTAGTATTAAGTCTTCTTCATACACGAAAGGAAACTAATTATTCCATCTTACTTAAATACAACTTGTGGTGGAGGGTATAACAAGTTCGGGCTGGCCGAACTTAACGCCGTTCTTACTTGTTTTTTTTTAAGGCGCGTTCTATTGAGGATTAGACACTATCTGCTTTCATTTGGGTGTGGCCGATTTCTAGAATTTTTTGTTCAATAATAATTTTTTGTATCATTTTAAATATTAAGTCAAAACAGTATATGTTCAATATGTAATGTATAATATTTAAGCAGAAAAATGTTAAACCTTAAACTCTTGAATCTTTTATGGAATAGGTGGAATGCAATTGTATATAACATGAAATTATTCAATAAACGCAAAAAAAAAAAAAATAATTTTATGTTTAATTGATGCATTAAGCAATGCGTTGCTCATTATACAGTTGCGATTTTGGTATGTACAACCATCACTGTAAAATATTATTTTTGTAGGATTTTTATTGTCAGGCAGAACTCTTTCCTCAATAAAAAAAAGTCCATATGTTTGCAAATTCTTCTGCACTCAAACCACCTTCAGCCTCATCCCACAGAAACAATAGACTTTTTTAAGTTGTAAAAATCTAAATTATGAATATCTAGCTTTGATCAATAATATAAGCTGTTGACCTGCGATTTTGGAGCCATTAGGACGGCTTGTAAGTCAACAGTGTAAACATGACTTCCTTCTTCCTTATCTTTAAGTTTTTCTTTTCTGGCATCTTCTTTCTTTTTTTGTGAATCTTATATTCTTCTTGTCCGAGGTTTCCAACTAAATATCGAGCACCAATTTCACATTGGTATTTTTAGGGAAAACAATGCTAATTTTTTTATTAAACCATCTCATAAAATTTGGTTTAATCTTCTGTTTTGTGCAGAAATCGTTAACATAAAATTTGTAAAGTCCTTTTGTACCCCATTCAGACAAAAGATATTGTTTTGCTAGTGAGCGCTCGACAATACTGTGACCCCATTTTAGGCAGAGAATCAAAAAACGAGTTGATACATTGCCGACGTTGCATTACAGGGACGTTCGCAGGGGGGACCAGGGGGACCGGGCCATTTGTTAAAATACTGAAAACTGGGTGGAACACTTATATGGCGACTATACCGAACGCGGTCCGATATGGTTCATTTTGAATTCTAAATATCCGAATTATATTTTATACTCTGCAAAAAGTTAAAATTGTATCCTAAATATTGTGTGCTTTCCCTACTGAATTTTTATACTTTTTGTCAATATTTCATATAAGAGCAACAACAAAACCATAAAATAGCTTTACGTAACGCTATACACCATTTTAAATTTTCATGATTTTTGGTCAAGTTGGCGATCTCTAACTAGACTGTCTCTCCATCAAAGTCCTTTAGTTGATACCCCATTTTAAATATAGCGTTTATTTATTGATATTTTATTAGGTCGAAGGTCATTATTTGTGAAAGTATTAATTAATTGAGTTATTATGACCTATGGAGTTTTGTATTGAAAAAGTGATATCTCGAGTTAATATTTAAATTTATGACATTTTTGTACAACTACTCAATATTATTTATAGAAACCAATCATTTCATTGAATATATGCACCACTGACCTTGTGGCATACCCTTACTTGTAAATGTTTGCAAATTTCGTAAATTTTTGTGTTAAATTATTCATCTCCCTAAAAACTATACTTATCATCAAGCCATTAAAAAACTTTTAAATATAACTACCGCATATTATGTTTGCTTATAGGGCTCGACCAAACAAACATCCAGCAAAAACTCACTAAAGATAAAATTCTTATTGCCTTGTTTATAATCTTTCTCAGCATAATATAACCTCACATAAAGTAATATTCTTGTTTTTGTTGTTCTTGTTGCAGTCGTCTCCAAGAAAGCTGTTAGCATTTTGTTGTTTCGTTCTTTTGGCCATAATACTGATTGATCTCTGGGGAAATTTATGTTGAGAAACAAAGGCCATAGAAAAGTGGTTTAAGAAAAGTTTGTTGTTTTTTATAAAAAGTGCACACAGTGGGGGTAAAAAATTAAAGTAGTTGTGAGAAAAGAGATACTATAAAGAAATATCTGTTAAACAAATTATGAGAATATTTGGAAATGGCTCCAGTACGAGTAGTACATTTTGTTGGGTTATTACTTTGGTTATTAACGAAATTTGTTGATATGTGAAGGACCAAAATAAAGTAGTCGTTATGACTTACCGATAGGACAGTGTTCTCGACTTTTACTACAACTTGTTGTTCCAAATTTTACTGTTTAATATTAGAGGCAAAGAGGTTCCAGAGTCTCAATACATGGAAACATTATTTAAAAAAATAGTTTTTATTCCGAACAAAAATATACATAAACACTTAAATCCAACGTTTTGAGAAATATTTTCACAATAAAACCTCCAATTCCCTCCATTTCCCCACCACTGTGCATGTATGTGTGTCTCTGAATATGGTTTCATTACTGAAAGAAGTCTTCACGTATACGTTTTCACATCTCTCCTCCAACAATGTTATTGTTTCTCACATTAAAACATGGGCCAGTGTCTATAAAAGTTATGGTAAAATAAAAAACAAAAAACACTCCAACTTCGAAAAAGAGACAACATAATAATGATTATGAAAAGAAGATGCCCAAGGAAGAATGTTTAGGGACATACATACGTATTATGTTTTTTTTCTTCCTTCTTGCGTAAGCAACACAGTCCAGCGCGCACACACACGGAAAGAAAATTAACTTAATGTCACTTACACTTTGGTGTTTTGTGTATTCTTAATTTGGTCAGATTATTGGGAATCACCAAAGGGACTTTAATGATGAGACAACTTTGTTGGGAAACGCATACATACGTGCAGATATATGTACATACGTACGTACATATGTATATATGTGTGGCGTTACAAATTGTCACAAGAGAATGTTGATGAAGGAAATTTCTTAATACATTATTATTAAATTTGTGTGGATATTGCTTGAAGTAATGTGCGCAGCTTTAAGAGGTAGAACAAAAGCAGCAACATGCTCATATACATATGTATGTAAGTATCTATTTTCAAAACAGATTAATTAGAAATAATATACTTATTTTTTTCTTGTCGTAGCGATAATCTAACTTAAATAAGGAAATCTGTTAATTAATCTAAACACTGGGAATAAATTGATCACATCCTTATTTTGTCAAAAATATTTCTGATCTAAATTCAGACCCATTTGTTAATTTTAAACATAATTGGTCACATATGTCTTTCGTATCTTAACCGATTTTATCAGTTTCCTAGTGATCACAAAACATATCCACCAAAAGCTGTCGACATAGGTTCATATTTTGGTATAGCCCCCATATAACGGTACCTCCCGATTTTCCGTATTTTGATGATTTTGGGTAAATTTTTGACCGAATAACCTGTTATTTGACATTTAATATTCCCAGTTGTCGCAAAATATTTTTTTTGGTATAGCGCCCATATAACGGTATCTGCCGTATTTAGCTACATTTTTTACATACGTTACCTGTAACTTAAAATTTGATGTTCCCAATGGCCACAATATATCTCCACCTATAGACTAATGAATGAATAGACAGAGAATTTGTAATGTGTTTGTTTTTTGTAGGGGTCGCCCTTACACTCGATATGCTCTGTGTTCACTCAATTGCATTTTGTTTTGGGGTAAATTGCAAGATTTCGCTGATTTTTTTTATTTGAGTATGTAGATCCGGCCAATATTACCTACATATTGTCTTTTACCATCATAAATAGTTTAAAAATGCATAGTTATTGCCATTTTAAAAATTGAGTACCTCGTCAACTGAATCAATTGAGAGGTACTCAATTTTTAAAATTGCAAATTCACTCAATGAGAGAATTTGACTGAGAGGATTTCTTTGTATATACATTCATTAGTCTATGTCTCCACCAAAAATTGTCAACATATTTCCAGGTTCACGTATATCGCCCATATAACGGTATCTCCCTATTTTCGGTATTTTTATATTTCAGCTATATTATTTTTACGAATTACCGGTAATTTAACATTTCATATTCCCATTTGATATTCTTGATCGGGATAAAATTCTAAGGCAATCTAGCCGTCTGTCCGTCCGTCTGTTGTAATCACTCTAGCACCTGCAATAATTGAGCTAGAGCGCTATACTCGGGAGTATCTTTTTCCATGGGAAGGTCAAGTTTGAAGATGGCTATATATATAACGGTACCTCCCGATTTTCGGTATTTTTGGGATTTTAGGTACAGTTTTTGACCGAAATACCTGTAATTTAACATTTAAAGTTCCCAGTTGTCACAAAACATCTCCACCATAAACCGTCAACATAGGTCCATGTTTTAGTATAGTCCCCATATAATTTTCGGTATTTAGTGGATTTTAGCTACAATTTTTTAACGAACTATCTGTAATTTAACTGTTGAGTTTCGTAGTGATCACAAAACATTTCCACCAAAAACTGTCAACATAGGTCCATGTTTTGGTATAGCCCCTATATAACGGAACCTCCCGATTTTCGGTATTTTGACAATTTTGGCTACATTTTTGGCCGCATTACCTGTTATTTAACATTTGATATTCCCCCCAAAAAAATGTCAACGTAGGTCCAAATTTTGGTATATCGCCAAGATTACGGTACCTCCCTATTTTCGGTAACACCCGCAATAATTGAGGTAGAGCGTTATATTATTGCACGCGAGTATCCCTTTTTCATAGGAAGGTCAAGTTTGAAGATGGGCTATATCTGCCAACGTTTTGGTATAGCCCCATATATCGGTACCTCCCGATTTTCTGTATTTTGAGGATTTTGGCTACATTTTTGACCGAAATACATACCTGTTATTTAACATTTGATATTCCCAGTGGTAGCAAAACATCTCCACCAAAAATTGTCAACGTAGGTCCACATTATGTATAGCACCTATTTAACGGTACCTCCCGTATTTCGGTATTTTGAGAATTTTAGCTTCATTTTTTGACCGAATTACCTGTAACTTAAAATTTGATGTCCTCAATGGCTACAAAACATCTCCACCAAAAACTGTCAACATAGGTCCAGGTTGAGGTATAGCCCCCATATGACGGTATCTTCCGAGTTTTGATATTTTGAGGATTTTAGCTACATTTTTGACCGAACTATCGTCCCCGCCAAAATTGGTCAAGATAGGTCTCTGTTTTGCACCTCCCAATTTTTGGCATTTTGGGGATTTTAGTTTCAATTTTTAAACGAAGAAGACCTTTTCGCTGAAAATTGTCAATACAGGACTATGTTTTTGGTTTAAGCCCCCATATAAAGGTACCTCCCGATATTAGATGTTTCGGGGATTCTATCCACATTTTTTGACCGAACTACCTGTAGTTTGACATTTGACCAAAAATTGTCAACATAGATCCACGTTTTTGTTTACCTCTATATAACGGCACTTTTCGATTTTAGGTATTTTGACAATGTCAACTATATGTTTGCACTGAACTATTTGTATTTTGACGTTTGAGTTTCCCAATGGACACAAAAATTCTCCACCAAAAATTATCAAAATTGGTCCATGTTTTGATATAGACCCATATAAAGTTACTATCCGATTTTATTGTTGTAAAATAATTTCAGCTTAATCTCGGGTTTTGTTGTTTTAATTTTTTTTTTTAAACAACAAGTTTTATTTAAACTTACTATCCGATTTTAGGTTTTTTTGAGGAGTATAGCTACATTTATTATACGAACTATCTGAGATTCAACATTTGAAGTTCTCTGATATAGCCCCATATAAAGGTGCCGCCCAATTACATTTTAGATGTATTATTTACCTTAGTTATGTATCCGTGGTCACAAAATATTTCCACCTAAAATTCTGGACAGGAAAGAAAATAATATTCTATATTTAGTATCAGAATATTTTATAGTGGAGGGTATAAAATGTTCGGCCCGGCCGAACATAACTTTTATACTTAGATTTTATTTAAAGAAAAATGAAACGAATATTGATTTTTGGTCAGTTTAAATTAAAATGTAGACACTAAGTGATGAACACAAGTTTTGAGTAAACGTTCACGTATTATTTTCCGGATTTTTATACCCTACACCACACAGTGGTAAGGGGTATTATGTCTTTGTGCATTGGTATGTAACATACAAAAGGAAACGAAATAGACCCACAGTTCCTTTTGGGGATATACATATAATCACTTTCTGAGTCGATTTATGCGTGTCCGTCCGTCTGTCTGTCTGTCCGTCTGTCCATGTTTTTTTGTTCGCAACAACAGGTCCCATTTTTTGTCCAATTCACCTGAAAATTGGGGACTACAATTTTTTTAGCCATAGGAAGAACGCTATTGCTTTTGGTGAAAATCGGTTCAGATTTGGATATAGCTCCCATATATATTTTCGGCCGATTTCACGTATTCTAGAAATAAATGAGCCGAATTATATCGAAATCGGTTCCGATTTGGATATAGCTCCCATATATATTTTCGGCCGATTTCACATATTTTCTGTACCAAACACGATATATATTTCCGATTTCGATGAAATTTGGAATGTGTGACTGAATTCAGTGAAATAAATGTGCCAAATTATATCGAAATCGGTTCAGATTTGGATATAGCACCCATATATATTTTCGGCCGATTTCGTGTATTTTCTGCTCCAAACACGATATATAAGTCCGATTTCAATGATATTTGGAATGTGTGACTGAATTCGGTCTGGAAATAAATGTGCCAAATTAAATCAAAATCGGTTAAGATCTGGATATAGCTCCGATTTATATTTTACATATTCACAGTGGTGTAGGGTATCATATAGTCGGCCCCGCCCGACTTTGATCCTTTCCTTACTGGTTTTGTAATAACCCAATCTGGTTCGGTGTCCTAAAATTTTTGGTTCGATAGAGCTCATTGATTCATCTTCCTATGGTTCCAAATTGTTGGAACTTTCCATATCTAAATTGTAATACTTGTGGCTATCTTCCAGTACTCCTGTTGAGGAAGCAACAGAATCTGTCGAATCAAGGAATTCCAAACAACGAAACGGATTGGGGTATTACAAAAAAATCACAAACGATAGGAAATTATTTCTTTTTTAGATGTATGAGGAGGGAGAGATCTAGATGACGGTATTAACTTGTTTAAGTATTATATAATTAAACCTCAATGGATGTTTTGTACCTGTTATATTTTTTAGCGAATACTAAATACGAAAGTTCATTTATTCCGATTGAATCATGTTGCTTAAACTTTTAAAATAAGAAAAATCGGTAGTACCATTTCGGTGGAATATTGAGGCCACGATCTTCAAAATATCGAAAATCGGGAGGTACCGTTCTATGGGGCCTATATGAAATCGTGAACCTATTACGGCAAATTTCATGTGGAACGTTTTATACCCTCAACGAAGACTAAATATCAAATTTCAGTCCTTTCGGTAGGACTAACCTGCGAAATACTAAAAATCTGGTGGTACCGTTCTATGGGGGCTATATGAGCACGTGGACCTATACCGACAAATTTCAGACGGAAAGTTGCATTCCCTCAACGAAAAATAAATACAAAATTTGAGCAATTTCAGTCCTATGGGGCTATATGAGGGCATGGACATATTCAACTGAAAAGTTGTATATACCCAACGAAGACTAGATGAGAATTAAAGCAATTTCGTGGCAATGTTGAAGTCCCATCTACATGCAGGCGTGGACCTATTCCGACAAATTTCAAGTGGAAAGTTTTATATTCCTAACGAAGACTAAATGGCAAATTTTATTCATTTCGGTAGGATGTTGAGGCTACAACCTTCAAAATAACGAAAAACAGGAGGTAACGTTCTGTTGGGGCTATATGAAGTCGTGCTCCTATTCGCTCAAATTTCAGGTAGAAACTTGTATACCCCAATGAAGACAAAATACCGAATTTCAGACTTTTTGGTGGGATATTGAGGTCACAGCATTCAAAATACCGAAAATCGGGGTTACCGTTCTAGGAGCGATAGAAACTTCCACACGAAATTATAAAGCTCTATCTTAACAATTAAAAAAGTTTCAGTCTACTTTGCCGACAGATATATGGTAATATTCAAAAATGTTTTACAATCGTTGAAGTTGAGGTTCACCATTTAATAAGTCGAGAACTGTCAATATATTTAATACAATATGAATATATTTATATTAGTTGAAGTGTTTTAGCCGCTGTCGCATAAAATGAACCATAACAAATAATTTATGTGGAAGCTGTGTCGGTGGTAATATTAAAAAAATGGGTAAACATGTGTTGAAGTTTACAAGTTTTTTTGTGTTCTTTCTTGATTTCTGGTCAAACCACGGAAAATTCAGACCTGAGTTCAAAGAAAGAATTGAAGAATACCCCTTGGGCAACATGGTTCTAATGTATGACATTTCGATATATACACTGCATCCCCCTTAAATCGATGCTGACATTTTGAAGTTTTGAAATCTGGGTTTTTTGAATTTTTCTTATAATTGGAGGGCGCAACAAGATAATTATCCAAACTATTTATTAGATTGTAGAACTCGTGATTCCACGTCGCTTGATGTATATCTCATGAGTGTGCTTCATACAGCTCCCTAGTAATAGGAGTCCAAAGTCGAAATTTTGGTGCGTAAATTTTCTTAAAAAAACTATTTTTTGGCTTCAAAATTTACAACTGTGACTCAGGTACCCTTGAACCCCGCGTGATTTTAGTTTTTTTACGCGACGGATCTAATGAATAATGGATACAGATACCTTAAAAATAGGAAATTCTGCAAAATTATATTTTGATGATTCCGCGCATTGAACCGCGATTTTCTTTGGTTATTTTTACATAAATGGAATCCTTTATACGCGATTATATTATTTTCCAAAACCGTGTGGCATAAATTACCGAGATTCTGGAGTAATATTCGTATTTCGTATAAAATAGAATTTGGTTGCACATCCGCGGTTCTTGACGAATTTGTTTAAAATTTGTTATAATGACGTATTTTTTATAGGCGGTCACTGAAATCGGATGCGCCTTATAATCTTATGTACATCGCGCAATTTTTACCCACATAAAGGTTTTTTGAACAGTAAGATGTAGCTGACGGCACACTTTGGCCGCTGGATGAAAAGTGGAAAAATCGCTACATATTGATAGAGATGCACTCGCTGTATCTGAAAAGCGCATGCGCCTTAACTAATTTTAACGAATTCGCGAATTATACGTTTTTTAACTTTTATGTTTTTTCTTTAATAATTTCAATATTACTTTCTATTTCATAATCCTATTGTTTATCAAAGTAAGCAAATACACTTTCGGGTTTGTCATCGCATTTTCCTGAAGAAGTTTCAGCGAAGTCCGTCAGTCCTTGCACCGAAATTTAGCGAAATAGTAGAATAACTCCCAAAAATGTTTTTTCTATTTTTCGTATTAAACAAAAAAAATATTTTTGAAATAATACTCCAACAATAAGTTTTAGTCTTTTGTTGTTGCTATAATATGTCAGTTATAAAGCTTATCGTTAAAATGTTGGTCTCATATTTTTCTACGCGTTGTCTAGAATTTGTACGTATTTTTAATTTATTTTTTTCGAGTTTTATTTGGACTCTAAATTAGAATAAATTAAATTTACTCCAAGATTTTTTTCAGTATTTCTTGATTTTCCGCGAAAATAGAAATACATGTAGTAAATATTTAGGCATCTACGGATATATATTAAATGCTGTTAACGCTTTATATATACATTTTCTTATTACAGCAAAAATTGAATTTTTAAATATTTGTTCTTTATAAGGGAATATAACCGCCCATAACTTTGGAGCGCAGCATCCAATTTTGTGAACGCGAACAGATTTAAAACCACGATTTTTTTCTTAATCTATGTTCCTAAAATTGCGGATGTGCTCGCAAAAAATTTTTTAACATTGCTTCCAATGGAATTGCAAAAGAAATTTGAAATTTACCATATACCCTCAGCCTAAGTGAATTGAAACTTTCATGTACGGACAGATCGAATGTCTTTTCAGAATTTTGTGGCCCTTTTTGGACATCTGAACTTGCCGACCAAAATGAGGATTTGGATTAAAGTTCAAAAGTGTTGCGGAGGAGGTACTTAAAGAAATGGACCGACTTGGTCCATTTGGAAGTGGATCTTATTTTGGGAATAATATCTTTTCGATAGATATAGCGCACACTGGTCATTTAAGTGGGTCATCGTATAATTTTTGGACCAGTTTGCCAAGTTAACATATATATTTTTAGGAAAAACATGTTCAGTAAAACCGAGATTATCAATTGATTTGCAAATTTGGCTGTCTTTTTCAACTTGAGGAACAACCTTTCGAAATCTGCGGTTATTTTTAATAACCTCCAAAAATATTTTTCTTGTCGACAAAATGTTTGTAAATTTCGATCTGATTTACTAAGGAAGATTTTAGTCTTTCACATAATACCGTGGATATTATTTTTGATGCAATGACAGAAGACTTTTATGCCTGTAGTTTGAACATGCAGTTTAACTCCTTCCTATTACCGGATATGAGTTTATGTTGTGAAATAGTGCTAATTTGCGGATGTATGCACTTTATCAGAGTCTAGTTTCTGGTTCTCATGTTCGTCCCTACTGGTGATGATTGTGTTTGCACCAAATCCATCAGCTTGATGTTGTACTATTTGAGTCTCATAAAAAAATAATTTATAGCTAAGATTGTTACTCATAAAAATCGAAGTTTATAGTTATGAGTGTCATACTAAAAATATTCTCACAACTTCCACGCTCATGCTTCTGATTGTACCCTCCAAAATGCAATTTTCTAAAAATTCTCTCTTTTGATTAATATTTCATAGTGTCTGCCGAAGTCTCGGCTGTGATATTGCGACTACAAAATAAATGTTTATTATGGAAAATTTATTTTATTGGGGCCATCGTTTAGAAGCTATCATATTAACTCACATCCATGATATAACTAAATTGCAAGTCCATATCAATTCGAAGTCTACTTGCGTTTGCGTGTATGTACGTCATACATCTTTTGCCCCCACTTCACAGCCATTAAATGGACACAATGTAAATTGACCCATTTCATCTTCTAGTGGTTATGCCTGTCAATGACTGCTGTCAGCAAATAACTTCGTCGTTACCATGTGAATTCATGCTACCTGCCATGCAGGCATGCAGCCAACAACTAGCCTATCCATTTCACTGGATGCAGGCACTCCTTGAGTGGGTATTATACTCAATGTGTGGCCCGATAGCTGTTTGCATTTGCAAAGAATTCTGGACATATTTGTTTAATATGCGTTTGATTTGATTGCTTCATATGAACGACGGACGACCCAGCTTAGTAGATATTGGACATTATAAGTGCAATAACATGTACATCTGCATAGACGTAAGTGCTGGTAACGAGATTTATTACCTTCTATATTAAAGTGGTTGGGTAAATTAGTTCCTTTGATATCGAGCAACTTGGGCAAATATAAAGTTTATAAGTATGTATGTGTGTTCGTGTGTGTGCGTTAGAGTATCATGTAAGAGAATGTTTGATAAAAGGATTTTGCAAATAGCATAATAAGCATGTTGAATATATTTTGCTTCGTAGATTGTATGTAGGATAAGAACTCTAAAGAAGTAATAATGTTATGGAAACCTATGGAAATTTATTGGATTTGTAAAAATTATATTGAAGAATAACATGGATACGATTTTAAAGGCATAATAGGAAATTGAAACTAAATGGATTTTTGGCTTGAATATAATTGATTCGATGGCCTGTAAAGGCTCGTACATAAGAATGTGAGAGTAGTAAAATATATTGCGGATTGTGAGCCTGATCGTGTGATATATTGCCTCAATGTAGTTACATATAATTAATAACAAGTAAGATAGTGTCGTGTTCAGCCGGTCTGAATTTTTCTTCCCTAAACCATGAAATATTATGAAATAGATTTAAATATTTAGGAAGTTTTCTTACCGCTGGGAATCTTAATTACCAATTACAGCAAGTTTTGGCTGATAATGTAGTAAATAAAGGAAAAAACGCCAAAGCGGCCTAACCCACATGTTGAAAAAATCAAATTAACTATAAAGATCTAACCGGAACCTTTTGAAATAAATACTTAAATAACTCCATATTGCATTGTACACAACTAGGTTATACTACCTGCTAAAACAATGCAATATGGAGTTTTTTAGCATTTATTTCAAAAGGTTCCGCTTAGATCTTTATTATCAATTTGATTTTTTCAATATATGGGTTAGGCCGTTTTGGCGCTGAGCGCCTCAAACCGGGTGGTGGAAACCCCCAAAAGTACCAAGTAATAACTGATTCGGAAGTCTTTGGATCAGTGGGAACCCTAACTGTCAAATTACAGCAAATTAAGACCAAACAAATAAAAAAGTATTAGTCGGCTTTGCCGACAGAGATATACTCTCGCTGCCTGTGCGGATTGAAATACTTTTTTTCCCAAAAAAAAAACTTATGGATTTAGGGGGGTTTTAAATATATTGGGCGTATGAACCGACAAAAGAATGGATAGGATTAAAGCTAAAAAATGTGCAGGGATATCGATAGATAGGGCTTTTTTATCACACTATCCTACGAAAAACATAATATCGCTGTAAACAGGGTCACTAAAAAAAACCTTCGGTAAAAATGTCCAAAGGATCCTCAAACAGAACCTTAACCACACAAAAATGTTGAACAAAATGTTGTTGGTACCACATGGATTGGACAGATAGGTCCTTAATATGAACATAAAATATGTTTCGGCAATATTTAGAGATCCAAAGTTTTAACCAAATCGGTTGCTACGACTATGAGAAATCGCGCGTACCATTTTAGCGAATACTTTTGAACTTTTGTGGGGGAGGTACCGGAAGGAGTGGACCTATAAGTACCGCCTTCGAATTTCATCTTATATTCGAAGAAATATTACAATATCCAAAGTTTGGACGAACGCAGTATTCCATTGGACAACTTTCGGGCTGTTTTCTCAAGAAGTATGGACTTGCCCCTGGAAAAACTTTTACTGTCGTAATTGAGGCAGCGAATGCAAGTTTTTTCAACAAAAATCAAAGTGATTCGATACCAGGTCTTAAAGTGAATTTATCCAAAAATGTGTATGGGAGGTACCCGAAGAGTGGACAAATATAGTCCCTATTCGAATCTGATCTGATCTTGATGAGGCACATTTATGATCGTATCAAAGTGTAAACACCCTCTATAGGTTGAGGTTATAAACCAATATCATTTTAGTAATGGGTAAACGTTTAAGGGGTTTCCACTTCGTTGGTAAGTTTTGACCAAAAGTTCCTAACACACAGAAATAATGAAGATAGATATTGGTAAACTTTCCTCCACATCCTGTCTATCCGTCCATCTTTCCGCCCGTACGGTAGCAGTGAAGAAGAAGCAGTTAAGGTGTATCTACTACCACTTTGACCAAAATCAACATTTAGTGCCCTTCCCACATTTGGATTGAAAATGAGAATTCGTTCAGCTATTAGAAGACATATAATTTCGGGTGTAATTTAGCAGCTGAGTTTATCCCGACTCCTTGTCTTGTAGCTTTTAGCCACATTATCACACCGAAATGGCTGAACATTTCCGAACTTTTGTGGGGGAGGTACCCAAAGGTGTGGACCGATATAACCCATCTTCGAACTTAAACTAAGTTAGGACAAAATATTACGGAAGCCAAATTTTGGACTGAATCGGTCGATCCGTTCGAGAGTTATCGTGCGCTCCAACCAGCCAAACACACAGACGGACGGACATGGCTAAATCAACTCCAAATTATCTGAAACACATTTCTTCCAAACATACTTGGGGTCTAAAATCATTATTTCGATGAGGCTCATTTTGCGCATGTGAAAGTGTTAGCATAAAAGCTGAGGGTATAACAAATTGATACAAACTTCATACTACTTAAATACATACAAGTAAGAACGGCTCACAGAAGTTCAGAAATCGATTTTCCTGGCCAAAATCCCCATTTTTTGTTGCACCGATTGTTATTGAAACTAAGGAAGGCAAAAAAATTGGATCAAAATAATGGAGGGTGTGGGCGTGGCGTGCTCTTTAAAACGAAAAATGTTTCCCAATTTTGGAAAATACGTAATTTTTGCAAATTTCTGGAGAAAGAAAAAGCTATTTCTCAGAAACTAAAACAAAGATTGTGTTCATTGTTTTTTTTTTTTTTTGTGAGATTGTTGCTTTTAAGAGTCGTTTTAAAAAATTACCGCACGAAGTAAGCTATTTTATTCGCCATAATTTTTTCAAAAAACGTTTTGTATTGAACGTATAACATCTTCTTAATAAATTAGTGTCAAAAAACCCGCAAAAAATATTTGTTTGTATCCGAAAATAACGAAATTCTGGGTAAAACTCGTAAAA
Organism: Musca autumnalis; assembly: GCF_047663935.1. Classification (NCBI taxonomy): domain Eukaryota; kingdom Metazoa; phylum Arthropoda; class Insecta; order Diptera; family Muscidae; genus Musca; species Musca autumnalis. Next base: position 59,108,263 of record NW_027411755.1, read on the forward strand.
ACCGATTTTGAGCTATATCTCAAGAACAAGAGCTGATGGAGAAAAACCGTGACCAGATTTGAAAATAGCTCGCTGATTTCATTTAGAAACAACAACAACTTCGATTGAAACATTCAACTTTTTCAATTTTGTTGAGCAGTGTTATGATCGAAATATTGGCAAAAATAAAAATCTAAAAATCAAAACAAAACTTTGTTTTAATTTTTATCTGACCTCCAGCCAAATCAATAAAATAAAAAAAAAAATTAAATTCTCAAAAAAATGAAAATTTAAAAAAAAAATCCAAAAACATTTTTATGGTTCGTTTATTGGGGTTTGACCTTTTTTTAAATGGTTGACCTTGAATTCCTCTCTAACCGCTAGACCTAATTTGGTTGTTTTTTATGTGTCGGAATGAAAAAAGTATCAGTTCAAAAGCTACAGAGTTTTGGCCAAGAAAAAAAACTATTCTGAACCACTGTGCGGCGTTAAGTTCGACCGGGTCGAAATTTGTATACCTTTCAGCACGAACTACACATTTTTCAGATGTAATTCGAAAGATTTTAGTTGAAATTCGTAACATTTCATTTGTAATTCAAGAATTCAATTTATAATTCGAATGATTCCATTTGTAATTCGAATTATTCTATTTGTAATTTGAATTATTCCATTTGTAATTCGAATTATTTCATTTGTAATTCGGATTATTCTATTCGGTAATTCGAATTATTCCATTTGTAATTCGAATTATTCCATTCGTAATTCGAATTGTTTTATATGAAATTCGATAACTTTAAAATATTTTTTTGTTTGTTTTGTTTATTGTTGAAGATTCAATCTCATTTGATTGATTAAGCTGGAGTATTCCCCCAATGGCTTAACTTCATTTATTACCCTCTATTACAGAAAGTAATGTTTTTCAAAACGAACTGACAGTGTTGCAAAATTTTACTGATCGCTACCAATATCATGATTTCATCCCGGCGAAGGGAATTATCAATTGGCTTTTCAGCTTTTTGAAATGATGCCTTCTTTAGCGAAAAACCGAACTCTTTAAGTGTCTAGTATTCTCAAATAAATGAGAATCACAAACAGGGAGTTACAAATGTTGCCTGTGGGCAAAATTGGGCCATTGTGATTATAAAAATTAACAAAGTTTCTTTCTTAAGTCTTTGCAGTATCGTTGTATTTTTATTAAAAACTAGGAGACCCGGCGAACTTCATCTCGCAGTTTGTTAGGTACAGAACTTGATGGCTTTGATTCAAACCTATAATACTATTATTGCTATCACCTTGTTCAGTGGCAAACATTTCTTTGTTTTGAACTGTTTAGGATGATCTTTGAAGCAGATGTATATTAGAAAATTGCACTTTCGACAGTTGTCAGTATGACGAAGAGAGAAGGTACTAAGAGGCAAAGTGTTTCTGTTTTCTTCGACTCTCTCTCTCTCCTATAAACTGACAATAGCTGCGAGAAAATAAGCAACTGTAAATCGGGACAAAGGTATATTTTTTGCGATTTAAATAAGAATATTCGGTAGCATAGTTGAAGAAAAATAATATCATTACGCCCCTATTCGTTTCATAATCGATGGTTTTCTACAATTCTTGCTTTCACCATTGAACACGATATTTCACTCAAGTAATTGAATTCGTAGGAAGGAATGCGATCATAGGAATTTGAATTTAATGCTGAATATTGTGCTTATTTAAATTTCCGTTTTAATCAATTAGCATATTTTGAGCAGAAAGATCCGATCGTTAGCAGGTAACCACCTTCGTCAGCTTTTTTTCTGACTTCTCTGTTTAACGTGATCTCCCGAATTCTGCTTGAATTGCAAGTTCGGAATTAGATGCAATGGCTCTGGTAACACGGACAAATGCTGTAATTGAATTTTGACTGAGACTGTACTATCCAGTACTTGGTACATTGATCCTTGTTAGCAGAGCTATTCTATTAGTTGCCGTTCTCTGTGTGTTTCGGATGCTTGAAGTCTTGTCACACTAACACGTGACTGTTGTCGATTCCTTGGTGACCCTATGTTTAATTTCGACGTAAATAACATAGTCACATTAATATCACAAACTTATTAATGTTTAATAAGTATTTACCTACTTATGTCGCCCTATAACAGATATTTGTCAGATAATTCGACCAAAAAAATCTCCGGTACCTCCGATTTCTTGTTTTTTTTTCTTTCCAATTTTGAATATCATCCTTTTTCGATGTACATACATACAGTGTATCAACAGTACCAGTGTACATATGTATGTATTTGGTCATTAGAAATTGACTTCCAGCTCTGCGGGAACTAAACTGATTGAATTCATACACTATTTCAGTGCGGATATCATTTTTTAGTATCATGACAGGATCTCAACAGTATCAATATATATATCCGGTACAGCGTAAATTTTATACCGCATAAATCGGAAGTGGATCTTTCGAAGATGTTTTTACTTACAGTTTAAAAGTATACATATATGCCACAACCTCACTTCCAATGAAATTACCTCGGAGTTCTTGATTTTTCAAACAACCTACCAATTTTGTGGATTTGTACTTATTGACTTTCATGAAAAAATATTTTTGCAAATTTTTCGCAAATTTTCGCAATTTTTTTGGTTTTATCCTTTTCTGCCATGAGACCATTCCGAATTGGTGCGAATTGTCAAAATCTGTTCAGCCGTTCTTGAGTTATAAGCGTAGTAACTAACATCATCCTTTTTTATATATATAGATACAACTGATGAGTTTTTTAATTCTAGAGGAAAATTGATGGAAATGGAATAAAACATTGGTCTATATATATCATATATATTTCACAAATTAGCCAATTTTGACATATAAGGTGGTGTTCATATAATTTGAAATGCTCATATTGACATTTTTCAGAATAGAAGCGTTTGGAAAATATTTTCTATTTTGAATGCAGACTCTAAACCTGATAATATTGCTCTTAATCTAATACAAACAATTATCATCGTCGATATTTAAACAGATATTGACTTGATATCTTACAAATTTCTAATATTTAATATGAATATTCACCAAAACAAGTAAAAAAGATATATCCTCAGCCTGTGCAAATTGAAACACTTTTTTCACAAAAAAACTTATGTATTTAGGGGGTTTCAAAATTTTGGTCGTATGAACCGACAAAAATGTTGATTAGGATTAAAGTTCAAAAATTTTGCGGAAAAGGTACTTAAAGGAATGGATCGACATAGACCATGAGGGTGCCATTGGGGTTTTTACACCCTTCGGGCTGTTTTCTCAAGAAGTATGGACTTGGACCCTGAAACAACTTTTACCATCGTAATTGAGTCAGCGAATGTAAGTTGCTTCAACAAAAATCAAAGTGATTCAATAGCAGGTCTTAAAGTGCACTTATCCAAAATTTTGTGTGGGAGGTACGGGATGGAGTGGACAAATATAGTCCATATTCGAACCTGATCTATATGTGGTAGATATTATGAGAATGTGTAAAGTATGAACCAAATCGGTCACTCCCATCAAGAGTTATCGTGCGCACATTTTTTCCGAATATTTTTGAACTTTTGTGGGGTAGGTACCTGAAGGAGTGGACCGATATGGCTTATCTACGAACTTAAACTATGTTTGGAAACAATATTACGAAGACCAAATTTTGGCCGGAATCGGCATATCCGTTCGAGAATTATCTTGCGCTTCCACCCATAAACATGGTGTCATAGGATTTGTTTTTAAATTTTCAGGCTATTTTTTTCAGGAAGTATGGACTTGCCCCTGAGGAAACTTGTACCTTCGTATAGGGGACAGTGAATACAAGATGTTACAACAAAAACCAAGGCCATTCGAGGGCAGGTCCTAAATTTAACTTTTCCGAAATTTCGTGTGGTAGATACTCGAAGGAGTTTACCGATTGAGTCCATATTGGAACCTCATATAAGTCTGGTAGAAATTTCATAATGTGCAAAGTATGGACCAAATCGGTTACTCCCTTCAAGAGTTATCGTACTTTGAACTTGAACTAAGTTTGGACAAAATATTACGAAAGCCAAATTATGGACCGAATCGGCAGATCCGTTCGAGAGTTATCATGCGCTCCAACCACTACACACGGTGTCATAGGGTTTTTTGTAACTTTCAGGCTATTTTCTGTGGAAGTATGGACTTGCCGCTAATGAAACTTACAGCGTCGTATACAGGACAGCGAATACAACTTGAGTAAACAAAAATCAAAGCGATTCGAGACCAGGTCCTAAACTGAACTTTTCCGAAATTTTGTGTGGGAGGTACCCGAAGGAGTGGACCAATTGAGTCCATATTGGAACTTCTTCTAAGTTTGGTAGAAATTACACGATGTGCAAAGTATGGACCAAATCGGTTATTCCCTACAAGAGTTATCGTGCGCACAAGTTTTCCGACAATTTTTGAACATTTGTGGGGTAGGTACCTGAAGGAGTGGACCTATATGGCCCATCTTCGAACGTAAATCGAATCTGGACAAAATATTTCGATACCCAAAATTTGAACCGAATCGATTGATCCGTTCGAGAGTTATCGTGCGCACCAGCCAGCCAGACAGACGGACGGACATTGCTAGATCAACTCAAAATTGTCTGAAACGGATATCGTACAAACATACTTGGGGTCTAAAACCATTATTTCGATGAGGCACATTTTTGGTCGTATCAAAGTGTAAATACCCTCTTTAGCCTAAAGCAGGCCTGCTCAGACACATACAAACACATTTTGTAATTGTGTTGGTTTTGAAATACACAAATTTCAATTTTCCTTTGTCTCTCTGTATACTGTGAGAAATATCGTAACAGTTTTTTTTTTATTTTATATTTCAAAATATAGAGTAGAATAATTATTTTATTTTGACCAAATGTGACTGTTGATGTTATAATTTGTTGCAAATCAAGTTCGTGACAAACCAAAGTGCGTTGACAAACCAAACACTCTAATTTGCCGTAAAAATTTTAGGTAAATAAAAATTCGTATTCAGTATCTTCATTCATTTTTTCAGTGTACGCATATAAATTCATAGACAAATTCGAAAACAGAACCTTCCTCATTGAATGTTCAATAGAGACTGATTTTTAATTTTGAAAATATTCAAAACAAAAAACAAAAGCTCTCTTTTTAAATTGTGTGTGTGAGAAAATTGACACACACCGACAGCTCAGGTGCGCACCTTGAGCAGGCCTGGCCTAAAGGCTGAGGGTATAAACAGCAAAAATTGTCTCTGGGGTGGTGGTGAGTTATGGTGTGGTGACAGTTGTTGTTAGACAATAAAAACAACTCGCCAAAATAGTTTTTTTCAACCTCTCAGAAGAAACCAGTATTTTTTTGCTTTATGAAAGACGTTCTTGAAATGCAGAAATTTTAACTTTGGCTAGACTTTATGAACACTATTCTTATAATACAGTAATTTTTTTTTTTCTGTGTATATACACTTTCATACGGGCAAAATGTGTCTCATCGAAATAATGGTTTTAGACCCCAAGTATGTTTGGACGAAATGTGTTTCAGACAATTTGGAGTCGATTGAGCAATGTCCGCCCGTCTGTCTATCTGGCTGGAGCGCACGATAACTCTCGAACGGATCAACCGATTCGGTCCAAAATTTGGCTTTCGTAATATTTTGTCCAAACTTAGTTTAAGTTCGAAAATGGGTTATATCGGTCCACTCCTTCCGGTACCTCCCCCACAAAAGTTCGAAAATGTTCGGAGAATTTGTGCGCACGATAACTCTTGAAGGGAGTAACCGATTTGGTCCGTACTTTGCACATTATTAAATGTGTACCATACTTAATTAAGGTTTCAATATGTACTCAATCGGTCCACTCCTTCGGGTACCTCCCACACAAAATTTCGGATATGTTCAGTTTAGGACCTGCTCTCGAATCGCTTCGATTTTTATTTTAGCAACTTGTATTCACTGCCCCCCATACGACGGTACAAGTTTCACCAGGCGCAATACTTCCTGAGAAAATAGCCTGAAAGATGCACAAAACCCCTATGACACGCATGATAACTCTCGAACGGATCTGCCGATTGGGTCCAAAATTTGGCCTTAGTAATATTTTGTTCAAACATAGTTTAAGTTCGAAGATAAGCCATTTCGGTCCACTCCTTCAGGTACCACCGCCACAAAAGTTCAAAAATGTTCGGAAAAATTGTTCGTACGTTAACTCTTGAAGGGAGTGGCCGAATTGGTCCATACTTTACACATCCTAATATATCTACCAGATATAGATCAGGTTCAATTATGGACTACATTTGTCTACTCTATTCAGTACCTCCCACATAAAATTGCGGATAAGTTCACTTTAAGACCTGCTTTCGAATCACTTTGATTTTTATTTTTATTATTGTCTTTTTAGGACGAAGGCCAATTATTTATGAAAGTTTATTAATTATGGATTAATCGAGCTAACATGGCCTAAGGAGTTTTTGTATTGAAAAATGAATTCTAGCGTTATACCACAACACACATTCAACCAATTACCCTACGGACCGTTTCGCTTGGTGGCGAAGCTTTGGCAACCACCAAGCGAAACGGTCCGTAGGGTAATTGGTTGAATGTGTGTTGTGGTATAACGCTAGAATTCATTTTTCAATACAAAAACTCCTTAGGCCATGTTAGCTCGATTAATCCATAATTAATACACTTTGATTTTTGTTGAAGCAACTAGTATTCACTGCCTCAATTAAAACTTTTCTTTAGGGGCAAGTCCACACTTCATGAGCAAACAGCCCGAAGGGTGTAAAAACCCCCTATGGCACCATATGTAGTGGCTGGAGATCCATTTCCATAATGGCCAATGTCGATTCATTCCTTTAAGTATCACCTCCGCAAAAGTTTCGCTCTTTAATCCTAATCAACATTTTTGTAGGTTTTTACGCCGAAAATTTTGTTTTTTGGGAAAAAATTGTTTCAATATACACAGGCTGAGGGTATATCTCTGTCGGCCAAGCCGACTGATACTTTTTTACTTGTTTCCATACCGTTTCCCATATAAATTAAAGCTTTTTCACCCAAATGGAAATTTTTTGTAAAATATGGGTTTTTATAAAAATCCAAAGAGTATTTTTTCAATTTTGGAAAAAAATTAAATTTTTTTGAAAAAAAAATTTAAAAAAAATCCAAAAACATTTTTTTTATTTTTTTTTTTTTGTATTTTTATGGTTTTTTATTGGGTTTGACCTTTTTTAAATGTTTAGGACATATGAAAAACTCAAAAGCACTCATATAATGATTCAAAATATGAAAAAAATAATTTTTTTTAGCATTGACCTTGAATTCCTTTGCAACCGCTAGACCTTATTTGGTTGCTTTTTAAGTGTCGGAATGAAAAAAAAATATCCGTTCGAAAGTTACAGAGTTTTGACCAAGAATAGACTATTCTGAACAACTGTGCAGCGTTAAGTTCGACCGTGTCGAAATTTTTATTCCTTCCACCACGAACTACACCTTTTTCAGTTGTAATTCGAAACATTTTAGTTGAAATTCGTAACATTTCTTATGTAATTCAAGATTTCCATTTGTATATTGAATTATTGCAGTTGTAATTCGAATTATTCTATTTGTAATTCGGATTATTATATTTGTAATTCGAATTATTCCATTTGTAACTTGAATTATTCCATTTCGAATTCGAAATATTCCATTTGTAATTCGAATTCTTCCACTTGTAATTCCAATTATTCTATTTGTAATTTGAATTATTCCTTTTGTAATTCGAATTCTTCCACTTGTAATTCCCATTCTTCCATTTGTAATTCAAATTATTGATTTCATACATGTTTTTTCGAATTATAAATAAAATTATTTGAATTACAAATGAAATAATTCGAATAGCCATTTTAGTATGTGCCGTCAGGGTTTTGGAGTTTTTCGGGCATTATGTCAGAAAGTATTGACTTACTCCGGAAACAAATTTTACCGTTGTAAATTAAATTCGTTTCATTTATACAATGACACCAAGTGTATGAACGAAACATGTCACTGTATTAATGTAACATTTCATAGCATCAATGAAAAATATTCAATTAAACCTGTTCATTGATACAAACAAGCATTTTTCTTTCAGTGTAGCATGGACCTATTTTGACTATTTTTGATGGAGAAGTTTCATTACTGAAGCTTAAATTAGAAATTAGTTCAGTTAAAAATTTAGCTAAAATTCTCAAAATACCGAAAATTGAGAGGTACCATTATGTAACGTGACAAGATGATCACGTACATAATACCAACAACAGCAACGCCCCACTACCCAACAACATCACAGCTAGCCAACCAACAACAAGTCCCCACTACCAAACAGCGTCACAACCAATCAACTAAAACACACTGTTGGTTGAACATGCATTACTTTATGAGGTGTGTGTTACACTGCAGTTGGAGGTGATCGACAGGATAACGACTGCGGTGTAATTCTCAATCGCTTTGTGCAATTGTACACATAAATATTTCAATTTGTTGGGGAAAGTGCAGGCTTGTAGCTGTAGGAAGGCAGTCATACGGGCTTGAGTACAGTTGTGTGTTCGTAGTACGCCAATCGACGCGGGAGTGTAGATAGGTTGAGAAGTTTTTTAGGGAGCTACCCCTTTGCGCGGTGGCTAATACATTCACTCCCCTTCGGGTGTTGTTCCACTCGACCTTCGGGAGTTGTTCCACTAGACATTACTCGTAGTATGCTGTAGAGCAGGGCTGCTCATTTCTTCACGGTAGCGTAAATTGAGAGTAAGCATCAGTCGTTGTTTGGCCTGCAACGGAGAAACACATATTCAATGTGAGCACCTCTGCTGTAGAGGTTAACTTAGAACCAGCACAAACTAACCGCGACCCGAAAACCCGAACCGAGTGCTGAATCACCGAGGGGCCGAACATATACGAACCCCGAGTGGCCGAACCCTTAACACCGAATAACCGAGTGGCATCTGCGAATCGCCGCGTCTGAACCTAATAACGAGTCGTTGGGCCTTACCACTCCAACAGCCACTTATTTCGTACGAAGCTTCCAACCACAAATACTGAATCCAAGTTGCCGATCCCCCCGTTGATTGTCCGATCTACCAGTAGCTATTTAAACACTTTTTATCGTATTTAAACATCAGTGGAGTATAAATTAGTTTAACATCAATAAAAATCCGGACAGGCATAGATCGACTCAGAATTTTATCCTGGTCAAGAATATATACTCTATTGGGTGGCAAACGATTATTCCAATGCATTACAAACGAAAAAAACATACTTAATATACCATGATATGGGTTAGGATATAAAAAGGTTGAGAAATTTGTCCGTTAGAATTTTGAGGTCTAAGATCGGCTTCAAGAATTAACATTTTTGTGCTAAATAAATCATGAAATAATCTCAAACTTTACGCAACGGCCGAACAACACAGTTATGGTAAAAGATTAAATGGTTCTCGTAGCCATAAAAATCATACAATAAACTTCTAATTTTTCTGGCTGTCAATTTCAACTTGTTTCCATACTGCAGCTGCTTTTGTTATATGCTCTAAAGTGATATATAAAAACTAATAGCTCAACGTTCATTGCTACTGTTATGACGGATAATAGCTGTGCGATACAGCAGCAGAGTATAAGCAAATGCAAAAACCCCAGTGTTTATGTAGAAATTTGTGCATTATTTCATTTAATGTTTTCTAGCTGTGAGTAAACGAATGTCTATGTGTCTATATACACAGCTAATGAGAGAAACACACATGGTGTACTTATTCACCCAATGTGTGGTAAAAATATCCCATAAACAGAATAATGAACATTTAAAATGGTGGGAAAAATGAAATGTGCCACAGTCATAACCAGGCACAAATACAAACATATATTTAATAACATTGGTATACACACGCATTCCAAATGAAATAAATATAACAAGAAACAGAATCATTAATAATGGGGTGGATCGGATATACCAATATTTTTATAGACTTTTATACAGTTTACTTAATAACTTAAGTTCGCATTCCTTGATGAGGAAATAATTTCCAAATATTATTTCTCTGTTCTCAACGATGGCTTTATATAGAAAATACATCACACCCACCTTATAAACCTACACATACACACACGCATATTTCTACAAATACATTAAATTTGTCCAATTCCTGCGTAACGAACAGAAAAGCAACATTTGCCACAACATCATCAGCTAAATTGCACAGAAATATATTTTTGGGTAACAGCAGCTACAACAACAGTTCAAATAACAACAAACACAGCATCACCGACAACGACCGACAGCCGTTTGTTGAATAACTTTCAACTTCTGACTCTGACTCTAACAAAACAGCAAATGTTGGGCAATAATTGAACCGCATGTGGTGAAAATTATTATGGATTTTTAAATAACCAACATGAGGTAAAAATATGCACACACACATACAAATACATATGAAGCTTCCTAGTGCGTTAAATGGTATACGGTAAAATAGAAGAATAAAAACTTGAACCAAATAAAATTTTATCGAAAACAATTTAGCTTAAACTCCAATGTGGTGAGAAATGCTAAATGAAGTAGGAAAATAGGCGAATAAGTGTGTATGTATTATACAGAAGTTGAACCACAGACATTTCTCAGGGCCTGATCCATATTCTAGGGAATCATTTGTAATCAATTTGTACATGGGAACGAATGGTTGACATTTATTGAGGTAAATAGCTATACGCCTATATGTACAAATGTGTGGAGGATATATTTTAAAGTTAGTTTTCCGTTTTCAACGCATTGTAATAACCATTTGCGACCATACAAAGTATAAACACTCTTAATCAAAATACAATTCTGAGTCGGCCTAGCCATGTCCGTCCGTTTAAATCACTCTATAGTCCGCCATAATTGAGCGCTAGATTTTTGCAACGAGTGTCTTTTTTCCACTGGCAGGTGAAGTTCGAATATAACAATACCACCCGATTTTCGGTATTTTTTGTTATTTGAGTTTCGATGTGGTCACGAAACTTCTACACAAAAAATCGGCAACATAGGTTCATATTTTGGTATAGCCCTCATATAAGGGAACCTCCCGATTTTCGGTATTTTATCTACCATTTTTAACCGAAATAGCTGTAATTTGACATTTGAGGTTCCTAGTAGTCCCAACACTTCTCCACCAAAAATTGTCTATATAGGCCCATGTTTTGGCGTATGTCCACATAACGGTACCTACAGATTTTTGGTATTTTGAGGATTTTATCTAAAATTTTTACTGGTATTTGGCACTTAAAGTTCCTTGCAGTTATGAAACTTCTACACAAAAATGTTTTTGTGTAGCTCCCACATAACGATACCACCCGATCTATAATCCTATAGCTACAATTTTTACTGAAGTAGCTGCATTTTAACATTTGAGGTTCAAAGGGGTCACAACACTTCTATACCAAAAATGTCAACATACAGTGCTCCACATATCATTGGAATTTTGACTCAGTACATGTTCATTAGTCATATATCTGCATATTTTTGCGTAAAATACAAGTTCATTGCGAAATACTAATAATTTAATCAAATATTTATGCTATATGCAGCAAAAAATGCCTAAAACTGCTTTTGCAAAATATCCATTACTTCAAAAGCCTTGTCGAAACAATGGAAACTTCCATAAACCTTCTCAAATATTTATTTTTAAAGGTTTTTTTCCAAATTTTCTTTGCATTTTTAATACAGAATAGAATCAGGGTTGAATCACTGGCCCATTTTCTCTCCTGTAAGTGATCGTTTCATGGCAAAGGATGGAATATAAACTGTGTTTTTCATGAAATCCAGATTTTCCAGAGTCCTTTAAGATATTTGAAAAAGTTATAAAAAATTTTAATACTTACTATAAAGATTGGTCTATAACGGATATCACATCCAGAAAATAATTTAAAAACAAGTAAGCAAAGGCTATAGTCGGACGGGGCCGACCATGTGATACCCTACACCACAACTTCTAGGAATTAGCTATGTGCAACCGCCTTGCACGCTGAATGTCCGGGTTCGATTCCCAGGCCTGGCCACATCAATTTTTCAAGGATGTCAAAATACCCCTTGTTTGCGATATTTTCTTATTATTTCAGCCATGATAAACATCTCTTCTAGTGGCAAATTTAGGACACGCCGTTCGGACGCGGCGATAAAAACGAGGTCACATATCAATAATACCAAAAATTGTGCACTTGCACCTCACATATTTTTGATAACACTATGCAACAGTGAAAATGCAAACAACTTTTAGTATGCATTTTTTGAAAATACATATTAAGACTACAAAACCCCCAGTCCTGTCAGATCCAGTTCGGATTTTATGGCCATATCTAAACTCAGAAACGAATAGGAATTTGGCCTTGCTGTCTTTAGCAATATTGTAGACCTAAACTAGTAGAACTTTTCTTTTGAAAACAACTCATAAGAAAAACTCCATCTAGGGCATCAAAATCTATAAAATATAAAAAATTTTACATAATTGCTGAAATTCTGGTCAGTATCGGCTAAACTATTGGGAGTTGAACCAAGCAACCTTTTGCAAAAATCTTCCAAATAAAGTTCTCAACAATTCTTTAGAACATCCCGAAACTCTAAAATGCTTACTTCATGTTGTTTCAGCGGTATTTTGCATCTTATCTTTTACAACACGTATTTCAAACACAGTTCACACCAACAGTTTATTCTCGAATTTCGGATTTCACTACATTATTGATATTTTTATTAAATCCTCGTGGAAAATGTACTGAAAACAACGGCATAGATGCATTCTACAACAATGACATGTTCTGAAGAGTTGTGTATTACATTCCAGGGAATATTATTCCAAAAGAAAATATTCAGAAAAAATTAAGAGGTTTGGAGATACGGTGCGAAGTATATAAAAATTGTGGAATTTTTGCATATATTTTGAAATTTGAGGCAGTAAATGTAGTTTTTCGAGTTCATTATTTCTCCAAATATTTTGTCCTTATCTACAAATTTGCTTCAGAGATCATAAGAAGATTCGCATTGATTTCAGAGATATAGCCCCGAATTTCTTTAAAAACTCAAAATTTAACCATGTTTAGATGGGGCCATAAAATACGAGCTGGATCTGACACAACAAAACCCAACTAGGGTTTCTTGTCGTTTGCGTCTGTACTTTCAAAAAATACTCAGTTCGAATTGTTTGCACAAGATCACCTTAAAAATGTTGCACAGTGTAATTCACGTGCTTTTCAGGGTAATTCGAATATAGAGCATTGTGGGTATATGTATACGAGTGTTGTGATATCAAAAATATATTTTATACCGGTAGAAATAACTAATAAGGAATAGAAATAATTTGCATGCTAACAATTTTATATATCCCAAAATTATTCTTACACACCAAAGAAGATAGTAAAAGTCAGCTGCGCTAACGGTGATATTCCCTCAGCCTCTGAACAAAAAGAGAAATAAACACAATAATTATGCCGTATAAAAATACAGTCTAGTCTCGATAATCCGGACACTCGCTAATACGGACAACGCGGTAATCCGGACACAAGATTTTTTTACATTGTAGACTCCGTAATCCGGATATCTCATATTTTTTTGTCGTACCTCGATAATCCGGACATCAATATTTTTTCCCATCTTGAGCATTAGATTCGTATTATTTCATTGCCGTTTTCGTTCTTAGCGATAGCAATTGGTATATAAATAAGAAAAATATTTTTTTCAAAGTTTTAGGTCCATATCTGGTCTTATGGCCAGCCACTGTTGACAGAGTTATACAGTCAATATGGAATTAACTATCTGAATCTGTCAAATGATTTTTCCACCGATCAACCTTTGATAGCTGACTATGATATGCAATAGAATTTTATACCTAGTGTTGGCTAGTTCCCTTAAAAATCGATGTTGGGTGTTCCTTTACACTAAAGGAATTAGTTCATTAGCCTTCTGATTAGTCAGAAAGTAAGTCCCTTGTACTCCAAGGATATTTTATATAGAAATGCTTCAAACATTTAAAGTGTTGGGATTGATAGTTTAGATTTTTGATTCATATTTTTAAATTCTCTTATTAATTTTTTATTTGTCGGTAGGACACAAAATGATTTAGAGAACTGCACTATTTGCAAAGAAACTTCCACAAATTGTTGAAAAAATTGTATGACACCTTTTATTTTCATTTTTGATATACAAAATCACCGGTAACTTCAGATTGTTGTATTGTGTTCTCGTAATAATGCAACCAATAAGTTTAAATTTTATATTGTCTCAAACTTATAATACCCTTTCCACATAGTGGTGTATTGTATAACAAATAAATAAAAAAGTTCTTAAATTATTTCTTGTAAAGGGAGAAATATTCACCTCAAATATGAGTGACATACCTCTGAAACGACTTTAGGTAAGAGTTATATGAATCCTTAAATTTTATAAAAAGGCCAAAATGTTTATTTATAGGGCTAGTAAATAAACCGATAAACATTTTTGGAAACTCTAAATAAGTTAAAAATTGTACGCGGGGAAAAAATGCACCTGGGCTTTGAAAACAACTTTAAACCAAAAAATCTAAAAATAGCACATCTTGAGTAAAATTGTTATAGTAGCATTTCTCATAATGATCCGACTGAAAGGAGAATTGTATTCTACTTTCAAATGTATTATATTCTCTTTTTTATCATCAATATAATATTCCTTTATAAATTACATGCAAAATAGAAAATGTTTGAGGATAACTATGGCTCTTTGTCTGAAGACACTATTAAATACCAGGTCCAATTCTTTGACCCGTACAATTTTTTTTATATTTTCAGTTTCCAAAAATGTCAAAAGATTTATCTACTAACAGCATATAAAAATTTTGGGGTTTTAAATGATTTTTGAACTAGAATAATTCTTGTCCAAAGTTGCGTCGTGGGTCTGCCATTCTAATTTGAGGTGGATTTGTTCCCTGTACATAAAATATCGTAACAATTATGAAATTATGTATTATTATTTTAAATTATTTCTAAGAAATAATATTGCATATTGGCAAATCTTGTATATTATTTAAAATTTCTGGGTGCAAAACTTAATTTTTCCAATATAATCTTAAAGGATACGAGAAAGTGAGGGTTTCTTGTAAATCGCACTTCATATACCATCCTATGCCATGAAAGAATCACATATAGGAGAGATAATATACCCTTGGTACAACTCTGATTCTATTCTGTATTAATAATGCCAACAAATTGGGGAGGTAAACTTTAGCCACAAATACTTGAGAAGACTTATGGAAGTTTCCATTGTTTTGCCACGGCTTTTGAAGTAATGGATATTTTGCAGATGCAGTTTTAGGCATTTTTCCAGTAAAGAGCATAAATAACACTGTGCTACAGTGAAAATTTGCAGGGGTTCTGATGCATAAATTCGGTATTGTTGGAGTCCATGGAAGACGAAAATACCTTTGGTTTCTTTGCGTCACTTCGTTTTTTGATTTTATAACGGAAAATGTAGTGAAAAACGGGGTTTCTTGGATTTTCAACTTAAAACGGACATAACTTATTTTTTCCACAACGGACATTTGCAGCTTATTTTTTATTTAAAAGGTGAGAATCAAGCCTTTTGAACAAGCCATAACTTTTAAAAATCGGGTAACAAATGGTTAAGTTATAGTGATTTAAGTGTGACAAAAACGCATTAAAAACAGGAAAATGCTTTTCCTCGTGCTCTAGGCTGCGTAGAAGACACCAAACTGCGTAATTATTTACTTTAATCAAGAAGGAAATTTAGTTAGCTCTACAAAATGGGGAAAACTAATAAAATCGGTTGAAAAATACGTGAGTTATGGCATTTTTTGTGGTTTAACTTTTTGGGTTTTCCTTTATAAAAGTTGGTACCTGGGTGCGTGTGATTGTAGTTTGAATTTGTCTAGTTAACAATCACGCACAAGGTACCAATCTTTTATAAAGGAAAAAACAAAAAGTTAAAACACTAAAGATGGCATAACTCAGCATAACTCCTCCTGTAGAGACCAGCAAGGTAATCTCATAACAGATACAGATAGCGTGCTCAGGATATGGAAGGAACATTCTCCAATCTGCTGGTATCCAATAGTAGCGACGATGATACCACAAACGATGATACCACAAATCCAATCCCAGAAGATGGTATAGAATGTATACCGCCCGGCCAAGATGAGGTAAAAACAGAAATCAACCGGCTGAAGAATAATAAAGCAGCAAGAGCCGATGGCTTGCCACCCGAGCTGTTTAAAACCAGAGGCGACGCGCTGATAAGGTGTATTCATCAGCTAGTTAGCACCATCAGGCAGGAAGAACGAGAACC
Organism: Musca autumnalis; assembly: GCF_047663935.1. NCBI lineage: Eukaryota > Metazoa > Arthropoda > Insecta > Diptera > Muscidae > Musca > Musca autumnalis. The sequence goes on from NW_027411755.1 coordinate 59,124,528, forward strand.
CGACGATTGTAACCTGAGCATCCTGTGACCTGTCCACAAGAAGGGAGATAAGACTGTATGCTCTAACTATAGGGGCATACGTCTTCTCCCTATTGCCTACAACATATTGTGTGGGATATTATGAGAACGACTAAAGGCTATGGTCAATGAAGTAATTGAACCATACAAATGCGGCTTTAGACCTGGCAAATCCACCATTGACCAGATATTTACCCTGCGGTAATCCTGGAAAAGACCCAAGATATGCAGATCGACACCTACCCCCTTTTTGTCGATTACAAAGCAGTCTTCGACAGCCCGCTACGATCAAAAGTATTCCAAGCCATGTCTGAATTTGGTATCCTTGCAAAACTCATTCGGATTTGTAGAATGATATTAACTGATACTCGGTCCTCAGTTAAATTAGGAAAGAACCTCTCCGAAGAGTTTAGTACCAAAAGAGGTGTCAGACAAAGAGACGGCCTCTCGTGCGACTTATTCAACATTTTGCAGGAAAAGCTTATACGAGATTGGGAAGGTCAAAAGGAGTGACACCATGGTATAAGTAAAGAGGTAGATTTAAATGAAAAAAAATTTATAGAACCCTTTTTTTCTTGAATTCTTAAAACTTCAAAATGAAAGCAACACGTGGGTTTGTTTACAATGTATTTTTTGAGCATTTTATAAAAAACGCGAAAAATGAATGAAGAGTTAAGTTTTCTACACATAATCGAGTTGTGAATATGATAAACTGATTGTTTCAATGCAAATCTTACCAATTTCTTCCATACAAATGGTCTAAAAACAATTTTAAAAATCATTGAATTCGATTGTTTTTAAAATTGTTTGGCATATTATTCAAACACCACACACACATACACAGTTTGTTTATATTGTTTTGAAGTTTTAGGCATACTCGAATGAAAAAATTTAAATTGGCATAAGGCTTAGGCTAACCTTTCTTATTAAACCATGAGTGACACAATATATACAAACAACCATATTTTACTTGCTTTTGCCGATGACATAGACATCATAGGTCGATCGGCAAAGAAAGTAAATGATACCTTTGCAAAAGTCGAAAGGGAATCTGCTAAAGTGGGTCTGGCGGTAAACGGCGAGAAAACCAAGTTGATGGTGTCGTCGCGCAATGCGTCCATAGAGATCGGACCAACTGTTGACGTTGGTTCCCATAATTTTGAGGTAGTAAAAGTCTTCGTCTACCCCGGCGCAGCCGTAAACACAACAAACAACATCCGTTGTGAAATAAGAAGTAAGAACGGCGTTAAGTTCGGCCGGGCAGAAGTTGTTATAACCTCCACCACAAGTTGTATTGAAGTAAAATGGAATAATTAGTTTCCTTTCGTGTATGAAGAAGACTTAATACTAAATTTCAGCAATTTCGGTAAAACAATGTGAGGCACCATTCTATGGGGGCTATTTCAAAATGTCGATCTATACCGACAAATTTCTGACGAAAAGTGTTTAGGCTCAAAGAAGACTAACAGCCAGTTTCTGTATGTCGAAAGAAGAATGTGTGCGAATGAAACACGCCCGAACTTTAGTTTTCGAAATAATTCTACCTTTGCTTTTGCTTCAAAACAAAAAACAAATTTGAAAAACACACAAGAGTTTGGACGTGTTTCTTTCGCACACATTCTTGTTTCGACATACAGAAACAGGCTGTTAATTCCAAATTTCCTATATTTCGGTAAGAGAATGTGGCTAAAACTAAAAAAATACCGAAAATTAAGAAGTAAGCTTCTATGGGGATATAGGAAGACGTGTACCTATACTGATAATACTCTTCTGGCATATTTTATAACCTTTGAAAGACTAAATAACGAACTTCAGCCATTTCGGTTGGATATTGACGTCACAATATTCAGTATTATGAAAATCCGGAGGTACCATTCTATGGGGGCTATATCGAAACGTGGACCTATACCGACGAATTTTAGTCAGAAATGGGGCAATATGAAAGCGTGGACCTGTACAGACATATTTCTGGCGAATAGTTTTATATCACATTGAAGATTAAATACCAAATTTCAGCCATTTTGGTGGAATATTGAAGACACAACCTTCAAAATACGAAAAATCGGGAGGTACCTTTCCATGGGGGCTATATGAAGGCGTGGACCTATACGGGCAAATTTAAAGGGGAAGTTTGAGTACCACCAACGAAGTCTAAATACCACATTTCAGCCATTTCGGTGGAATATTGAGGCCACAACGTTCAAAATACCGAAAATCGGGAGGTACCGTTCTATGGGGGCTATATGAAGGCATGGACCGATACCGACAAAGTTCTGGGGGAAAGTTTTATACCACCAACGTAGACTAAGTACCAAATTTCAGCCATTTCGGTGTGATAATGAAGCTAAAACCTTCAAAATACCGAAAATCGGGTGGTACCGTTATATGGGGGCTATATGAAGGTGTGGACCGATACCGACAAAATTCTGGGGAAAAGTTTTGTACCCCTAAAAAAGACTACGTACCAAATTTCAGACATTTTGGTGTGATAATGAAGCTAAACCCTTAAAAATACCAAAAATCGGGAGGTACCGTTCTATGGGGGCTATATGAGGCGCTCAGCGCCAAAACGGCCTAACCCACATTTTCAAAAAAATCAAACTGACTATGCTGGACGAACCGGAACCTTTTGTAATATATACTAAAAAAATCCCTAATTGCATAGGTTAACCCTATGTTATTCTACATGCCGTAAACTGTTTTTCCTTTACTGAAAGTTTGAAAAAATGTGGACGCCAAAATGGCCTAAGCCACATATGTAGGCAAAATCGAATACTGGAAATAAAAAATGCGTGTGGGTTAGGCCAAAAACGCATGTTACGTTTAAGTCAGGAGTATATTTGAAAAATAATATAAAAATAAATTTTTGAGAAGAATATGTAAGTAAAAACCAAAGGTTATGTAATAAAGTTGACATACGCCCTGGCGTCAATGTAGAATGTAAAAAGTTAATAATGTATCGCGATCAATGTGGTCGCCAAAACCATAACATACGAATGAACATTATTTGCATATACATGATCAATAATTCGGCCTTCTGTGTGGAACGGATAGACCACAACTTTTTAGTGTCTGGCCATTCATGCCTACCATCCATGCGATCAAGATTTTGGTCTCATTGAAAAGGAAAAAAATATTATAAGGCACTTTTACGCCTGATGATTTGGAATCGTGTAATCCTCACGGCAAAAAGGGAACCATGTCACTTGGTAAAGATGACGACAGATGAAATAAAAAGCATATCCTCAATTGAGAAACTAGTATCAAACAGAAAAATCTCCGAAGACAAGACTTCAAAAACTGAATGGCTTAAGATTCAGTGCCTATGATTCCAAAATGCGAAGCCATTTATAATTCAATACAAATATTCAAATAACATAAATGTTTTATTTCAAGAAGTTAATATTTCAAAAAGGAACTCCAGCAAGTACGTAAATTTTGAATTGGAACCGCTTTATCCGGGAGGAAGATTCATTAAAGCTGCAAAGTTTAAGGATTTACAGAAACTCAAAGGGTAAATCATGCATTTTATAATAATTTAAAAACAAATTCGAGAGCCAAAGATGAAGATATCCAGGAAGAAGACCAATAATTTGTATTAATATGTATCAATTAAAACGCTCACAGTTATTTTTATTATTCATCTGCATAACTTTTGTTTTAATAAATGGAGACAAAATGGCCTAACCCTCAGTTCCTATCAATATATTTTTTTAAATGGATGCCAAAACGGCCTAAGCCACTTCAATTTGTTTATTAACTGATTAAAACAGTCTTTATCTATGTAAACTAATACCTAATGATTAACCTAAAACAAATATTACAACTAATATGTATTTATGATTAATAAAAAAATTATAAAAATATTTTAAAAACTTGTTTTCTTTCAACTTCGTTTTTCTCAGAACCATTTCTATGTGGGTTAGGCCGTTTTGGCGCTGAGCGCCTCATATAAAGGTGTGGACCCATACCGACAAAATTCTGGGGGAAAGTTTTATACGCCTAAAGAAGACTACATACCAAATTTCAGCCATTTTGGTAAGATAATGAAGCCAAAACCTAAAAAATACCGAAAATCGGGAGGTACCGTTCTATGGGGGCTATATCAAAACGTGGACCAATATATCCCATTTTCAATACCAACCATCCTGCAAGTAATAAAAACTTATGTACCAAATTTTGACTCTCTATCTTTAAAATTGCGAGCTGTATCTTGATTTCAACAGACAGACGGACGGACGGACATGGCCAAATCGACATAGAATTTAATGCTGATCAATAATATATACACTTTATAGGGTCTCCGACGAATATTTCGATGTGTTACAAACGGAATGACAAATTTAATTATACCCTTCATATGGTGGAGGGTATAAAAAGAAGAATTATATTGGCCAACAGATGCTACTTTGGCTTAGGTAAGCAGTTTAAAAACAAAGCCACATCTCGTCAAACAAAAATAACGCCTTACAAAACATTTATACTACCCGTGCTGATGTATGGTTCCGAAGCCTGGATACTTGCAGACAAGGCAGTGTTTTGTGTGTTTGAGAGAAAACTTTTTCGAAAAATCTATGGACCAATCTGCGTTGACGGTGAATATCGACGTCGTATGAGCCACGATCTGCTATACAACGACATCCGTATAGACAAAAGTATCGAGATGCGACGATTGCGTTGTCTAGGCCATATCATAACAATGAGCGATAATGAAACCCGCTAAAAAGGCGTATAAATACGTGTCACATGGCAGTGCATGCAGAATTGGCAGGCCTATGCTTAGATGGAGCAAACAAGTGGAAAAAGAGATGAAAAGGAGCGGTATTCCAGAAAGCGAAGCAGCAAACAAAAAGAATAGGAGATCTTTTCTTAGTTCGGCTTATGGAACAAATGTTCTGTAATGGGCCAGCTAAGTATGTAAGTATATCCATGTGTAGATATATCCCCTATATAACGATACCATCCGATTTTCGGTATTTTGAGAATTTTAGCTAATTTTTTTAACCGAACTATTTGTAAATTGACAATTGAGGTTCACAGTGGTACCGAAACTTATCCACTAAAAATCGTCAACATAGGTTCATGTTTTGGTATTGTCCCTATACCACTGTACCTCCTTATTTTCGGTATTTTGAGGATTTTTGTTACAATTTTTTACAGAACTTGCTGAAATTCGACATTTGATGTTCTTAGTAGTTCCAACAATACTCCGCCAACAATTGTCAATATACATAGGTCCATACTTAACGATACATCCCGATTTTCGATATTTTGAGAATTTTACCTACATATTTTGACCACACTTCTCGTAATTTTGCAGACATATAACTTTTCAACATAGGTCGATGTTTTGGTATAGCTCCCATAAAACGGTACCTCCCGATTTTAGGTATTTTGAGGAGTTTGGCTACATTTTTAACCAAGCTAGCAGTTATTTGATATTTGATGTTCTTAGTGGAAAAATATTTTATATAGGTCCATTTTTTAGTATAGACGAACTGATTTTCGGTATTTTGAGTGTTTTAGTTAAAATTTGTGACGGAACTACCCGTAATTTGGCATATTTTGGTATAGCCCCGTATATCGAGTAAGGTATGACTTTTCGACCTTTCTTCTCAAATATGATTTCCTGTAGGGGGAATCATAACCCTAATATCGGTACCTCCTGATGTTGTGAATTTTGGGCATTTTAGATAAACTTAAGGAACATAGGTGGACATACATAAGTCTACGTTTTGGAATGAGTCTCGACCTGCTTCGGCCAAGATGAAGGCAGATAAAAGGTAAAATAGTTGAGAATATTGACCATTTATGACAATGTGTTGGAAAGTGAACATTTCCGTTAGCAATGAAGATTCGAACTGTGGCACTTTTAGCCGTATTTGTACAAAATTGAACCAAATGACACCTTTTTATTACCGAAAACAAAAAGCGTCATTTGCAAATATTAATTCTGAAGTAAAACCCACCACTTTCCAAAACATAAGTTCGATAAGGACAAATTTCGACAGGGACAAATTTCTTATGCTCTCCTCTACGTGTTTTTTTTACGTGAAAATGGAAATACTAAGTTCTTCAGGCCAAGACTTATTGCTAGGAGAAGTGGAATAAGCTAACTGAAGTTTATCACTTAATTGAATTAATCGAGCTAAGATGACCTAAGAAGTTTGTGTTGGAAAAGTGAACTCTGGCGAAGCCGCGGAATGCAAAGAATTACGGACATTATTGCAAATTTGCAGATATGAAGAATTTTGAATTGCTTGACATGAACCGGACTATAATTAAAAAAAATCATTTCATATTTTTCTTTTTAAAAATCAAAAATTTAATACTTAAGTAAAATAAACGTTATTTAGTAGTTAATAGGCAAAAGTTCATTCATTCCCGCAACAGAGATCATTTTTGAGGAAAAAAGGTCAAAAGTCATAACCCCAATCAATATACACCATCTATATAATAAGAAGCCTCCTTCTTTCTTGTTTTAGTTAACACCTCTTCAACGACCATCAATAAAAACTTAAATGTTTTGTTACCCATTTCGACAATTACAATCTCTAACTGCAGTTCTGACACCTTTTTATTACCGAAAACAAAAAAACATCATTTGCAAATATTAAATCTGAAGTAAAACCCACCACTTTCCAAAACATAAGTTCGATAAGGACAAATTTCGACAGGGACAAATTTCTTATGCTCTCCTCTACGTGTTTTTTTACGTGAAAATGGAAATACTAAGTTCTTCAGGCCAAGACTTATTGCTAGGAGAAGTGGAATAAGCTAACTGAAGTTTATCACTTAATTGAATTAATCGAGCTAAGATGACCTAAGAAGTTTGTGTTGGAAAAGTGAACTCTGGCGAAGCCGCGGAATGCAAAGAATTACGGACATTATTGCAAATTTGCAGATATGAGGAAATTTGAATTGCTTGACATGAACCGGACTATAATTAAAAAAAATCATTTCATATTTTTCTTTTTAAAAATCAAAAATTTAATACTTAAGTAAAATAAACGTTATTTTAGTAGTTAATAGGCAAAAGTTCATTCATTCCCGCAACAGAAATCATTTTTGAGGAAAAAAGGTCAAAAGTCATAACCCCAATATACACCATCTATATAATAAGAAGCCTCCTTCTTTCTTGTTTTAGTTAACTCCTCTTCAACGACCATCAATAAAAACTTAAATGTTTTGTTACCCATTTCGACAATTACAATCTCTAACTGCAGTTCTGCAACTATAATATGGTGTGTAGTGCTGCACACTTGATGACCCCTTATACAAACACTTAACACTAAAAAGACACCACAAATACATTTGTTTCGCCACGTCACGCCACACTATCGCCATGGGTGTTGGTTGGACAAAACGTTTTCCTACTTCGTTCTTCTACAGGAAAAACACAGAAAAATAAGACTTTCCTATTCAATGTCCTCTTGAAAAGTTCCTTATTCGTAATTTTGCAGTTTTGCTGTTGTTGTTGTTGTTATTGTTGTACGTCAAGACAATTGAGTTTAGCTGTGAAAGAATTACTATTTAAATTTTTCGTTTCGTTTAGCCAGAAAACCCCTTAGTTAAGTTTTCCAACACTTTGAAATATAGAACTTTATTTCAAAAATGGGTTGAATTTCTTTTGTAAGGCGTTGCCTAAATTGTAATGCAGCTTGGTTGGATTTTGGGAAACGAACACAAAAAGTTTTTTTCTCAGCATTTCCATTGTAAAATGTAGTTCCTGTATAGTTTTAGAACTTTATATAATACGGTTATATTGTTGAAGGAGTTGTGTAACTTGGGCAAAACTAATGTCACATTTTATTGTTAATGTGGTGGTTGGGAGGTTGGTTGTTTGAATGCTTGTAAAATGCCACCAAAGTTTAAGAGCCTTATGCAGTTGCAAAAGTATAATTTACTATTGAAAATGTTTTCTTGTATATCCATGTATTTTGGACACTTTGCATAAGAATATTTTATAGACAGGATCATTTCAAACACAAGAACCATAGTTTTCGAGTTTTGGGATCTGCAACGAACACAAAAGCTTTTATTTTTATTTAAAATGTAAAATATAATTGTGTGGTTTAAAAGTGGAACACCTGGGTAATACGTACTAAAATGAATATTCTTATTTTTGGAAAAAGTTATAGAATATCATTCACTTTTTAATAATATTTTAAATGGTCAACAGAGGCATTCTATGGGGTGTGTAAGTTTTTCTAATTAAATGTTGGAATATGCTCTGTTGGCCAGCGAGACCTTGGAAAAAGTGTACTACCTACAACCAGTAATAAATTAAATTTCACGATCATCACCAAAAACTAATCATTTCTATTCTGGCCCGAACCCAACCTCCTTAAAAAATTCGTTACAATCGGTCCATAAAAAATCATGTAACACCGCGAAATATTCGTCGGAGACCCCCAATGTGGTATACCAATTTTCACATCTCGACGAGATAAAGCGATTTTGAGATGTGTGTCCGTCCGTCCGTCCGTCCGTCTGTCCATTATAAATTGTAAACACGCTCCAGGCCGCAATTATGGACCGATCGTCACGAAATTTTGTATTGAGGTCGTGTTGAGATCAGAATAGATCCCTATTCTTATTGGTGATGATCGTGAAATATTTAGCGGGTGAAATGAACCAAAAACATAATATTTATCCATTTTTCTAGCGGCTCTGTAGGTCTCAATAAAAGTTCGATCAACGCGTAATTTTAAATAAGGTAAGAGTATATCACAAAGGAGAAGCTTGCAATTTGAGATGGCGATCGGATAATATTTAGAGGGTTAAATGGACCAAAACTTTTTTGTGAAAACTGTGAAAAATTTTAATATACAGCTTATATCTTAATTCCTGGAAGTGACATTTCTGACAAGTGAGATATACTTGAAAGTGGAACGCTTGACCTTTCAATTGATGCCAATTATGTTGGTGTGCATGATTAGATAAAAGAGTTACAGCCTAATATATTCCGTTATTTGTTTGTAGTGTAATAATAAACTCGCTAGAAGTCGCAATTACACATCAATAGTCACGAAATTTTGAACCGGGTAAGAGTATAGATCGAAAAAGATGCCTACAATTTTGAATGATGAACTGATATTCTTTAGCGGGTGAAATGGACCATTACTTTTGTATGAAAAATATAAAAATTTTATTTTTGGTCGATATTTTAATTCCTTGAAGACATATATACTTCGCAAAGTAGCCTACATATGAAAAAAAACTACTGACCTTTCCTCTGATGTAAATTGCAATAAAGTGTTTGCTAGATAACGGGCCTACTGCCTAATATATAATGGGTTCTGTGTAGAGAACCACATTTTTATCCTATGCTACTTATTGTCACTCCAAAAGTTTATGTAACACCACGAAATATTCGTCCTAGACCCCTCAGATAAACGACGAGATAAAGCGATTTAGCGATGTGTGTCCGTCCATTAAAAATTGTAAACAAGCTTAAGACCGCAATTATGGACCGATTGTAACGAATTTTTTAAGGAGGTTGGGTTCGGGCCAGAATAGAAATGATTAGTTTTTGGTGATGATCGTGAAATGTTCAAAAACAAAATTTTAACCAATTTTGTAGCGGCTCTGTAGGTCAAAATAATAACCCGCAAAATTTTAAACAAAGTTTGAGTTTATGATGAAGAACAAGCGTACAAACCAACGTGAAGATCATATAATACTTAGCTGGTTAAATGGACTGAAACTTTTGTGTGCAATTGGTAAAAATTTGAACAACGTAGCGGTTAAACAACGGAAGTAGTAGTACTACATAAGTGGGTTTCATTACATTTTACGTGAACTAAATTGTCCTTTCCTGCTACAAAAATGTCTTTGTCATGCTAGATAACTCTTTGGTTTTGGTCATAAGTATTATATATTACATCTCTGATATTTGATAATTAAATTTTCACAATCATTGAAAATAAGTTCCGTGGAGAGCGATTGTCCAGGGATAGTGGTATAGGGTATCCCATGGTCGGCTCCGTCCGACTATAGACTTTTCTTTCTGAATAACATCTGGTATTTCCAATGATTTGTAACGTATTTAAGAAAGTGGGAGTGGTTGGGTCTTATGGTTCGTATAGCGCATTTTACAAAATATAGCGCAGAGCATAACCCTCACCTCCGAAATTGAACAAAATATATATCCTTTTTCCACCAAGACATTTTTGTAGCAGGAAAGGAAAATTTAGTTCACACAAACTAAAATGTAATGAAATCCACTTATGTAGTACTACTACTTCCGTTGTTTAACCGCTAGGTTATTGAATTTTTTTACAAATATTATCTGATCTTCACGTTGGTTTGTACAAGCGTACAAACTCAAACTTTGTTTAAAATTTATTTAATACTAATTTAATTTAACAAACAAACTCTGGGAGATATTTTGTGTATCTTGCTGTTGAAACATAAACCACCATAAACAGGAACTCTACGTTCTTGAAGTTCCTACTTCCCCTCGACAGTCTTTCAACATTAGATGTGGATAAAATAAATAGCGATACATATATATTCCATCATAGGGTCCCGATATGGACATCATTGTATAACTGACGGAGTTTGAGTAGAGATCGTTCCTTCCTTAACATGAAATGAAGGAGCTACAACTTAAAATGATCTCAGTCTGTCCTCTTTATTGATGGCATTAATTTTTGTAGGGTTTTTATTTGAGATATTGTTTCTGCACTCCTTGGAATAAGTTGGGTTACAAAAGTTTTAAGACGACGACACATGAAGTACTGCTGCATCACCGCTCACAGCCAATACTATGTTTATTTAACTAATTGATTATAACCCGGTGCAATCACGACACAAACCACATTTGGTAATATCCATTTTTTTGTGAAGGAAAGCTCCAGTTATGCAGTTCAAGTTCCGGCAAGATAATATGAACAATTTCTTGTTTGACTATACCCAAAACCACTATTGAAGAAAATTATTTGTAGAAAAAATAAAATATGTCCCGATATATTTTTGTTTCAAAGTCATACAAAAACAAGTACGAACGCCTTTTAGTTAGGCCGGGCCTAACTTTTTATACCGTCCACCACGGGTTGAATTGATGTAAAATGGAACAAGTAAAAAAAGTATCAGTCGGCTTTGGCAGGGATATACCCATTCATCTACGGACAGATGGAATGTATTTATGCTCTTTCTAGAATTTCGTAGCCCTTTTTGAACATTCGAACTTGCCGAAGAAAATGTTGATTAGGATTAAGATTCAAAAGTGTTGCGCTGGAAGTACTTAAAGTAATGGACCGACATAGTCCATGATGGAAGTGGATCTTATTTTGGGAGTCATATCTTTTTTATAGGTATCGCGCCCACTAGTCATTTCAGTGGGACCAGTATGCCAGGAAGCATTGACCTGCCCACGGAAAACATAATATCGCTGTAAGCAGGACCACAACGAACAGCATCGGTATACATTTCCAAAGGATCTTCGAAGAGATCCTAAACTGCACTTAGGCACTAATGTTGAACTTTTGTGGGGGAGGTACCCTAAGAAGAGGACAGATAGGGGCCATTTTAGCAGTTAAACCAAATTTGCAAAAAATATTAGGAGATCCAAAGTTTTGAACAAATTGGTTGCACCGTTAAAGAAATGTATGATATACCATTTAGTAAATACAGACGGGGCCCATCTTCGAACTGAAACTAAGTATGGACAAAATATGACGAAGCCCACATTTGGACCAAATGGAATGTTGCCATAGGTGATTTTTGTACCTTTCTCAAGAGGTGGCAGCTAATTCAAGTTGCTCTAAAAAATCAAAACGATATATATATATATATATATATATATATATATATATATATATATATATATATATATATATATAGCCTGCAACAAAGACAAAACCCCAAATTTCAGCTATTGCGGTTATGTTTATCAAGAATATATATATACTTTATGGCGGACGATATGGCAAAGTTAGTTATACCCTCAATATTATGGCAGAATATATAAAATGAGAAATTTAATTACTTTTGTTTGCAAACTGTTTTTATCCAATACTAATCAAAATAACGAAGATACTACAGACCCAATCCAAGACGATGGAATTTAGTTTATACCGCCCGGGAAGGATGGGGTAAAGACAGTAATCCGTTAATAAAATATGTTCCAATAATAACATTTATACAAATTCTATAATAACATTTATACAAATTTTAGAAAGGCTTAGAAGGTTCATTCAATTACACTGTGCGACACGAAAAAATTAACCACATTCTGACTCCGCAGCGTGATAGAAGACGAAAAATAAGAAGACACGTGTCTCGGCGTTTTTCCCTGTTACTTCGAATTTCGCGGTTGTGGGCCCCCAAAAACCTGAGGCCTCGATGTCAAAAAAGACCATTTTGTCAGGCTCATATCTTCCAAAATCGCTAAGAATTTTGGTTTACTCGTGGAGGCAAAGTTGTAGCTCTCATCTTAAAGAATAATAATTGTGAAGACATTAAATCTATTCAACCTTATCTTCAAGGTCAAAATCGTTAAGGTCAAGTTTCCGTTATAATTTTTTCTCAGATTTTGGCCTACAGATATCAAACCGATCAAAATTGAATCAAACAACCAACTACAAAAATGTACCTTAGATCTCAATAAACAACTTTCTAGAACATACGAACCCTGTAGAAATGGTTCTTAAAAGTCAAAATAGCAAAACAAATGCAATTTTTATTTTCTTTTTTCGGTTTCTGCTCTATAGAAATTAAACCATTCAAAATTCAAGAAAACATTCAACCACAATAATGTAGCGAATATATCAGTAAACAACTTTGTGGAACATCAGAGCCCACTACGAACTGTTCTTAAAGGTCAAAATAGCAAAAAACTTTAGAAAATATTCGATTTTTATACTTTTTTCTCCGATTCTGGTCCATAGATACCGAACCGTTCAAAATTCAAGAATACAAGCAACTACAAAAATGTACCTAAGATCTCAGTTAACAACTTTCTAGAACATATGAACATTCTAGGAATGGTCCTTCATGTTCAAAATTCATTAACAATTATATTATGGTTAATGCTGATGTTCCACAAAGTTGTTTACTGATATATTCGCTACATTATTGTGGTTGAATGTTTTCTTGAATTTTGAATGGTTTAATTTCTATGGAGCAGAAACCGAAAAAAGAAAATAAAAATTGCATTTGTTTTGCTATTTTGACCTTTAAGAACTATTTCTACAGGGTTCGTATGTTCTAGAAAGTTGTTTATTGAGATCTAAGGTACATTTTTGTAGTTGGTTGTTTGATTCAATTTTGATCGGTTTGATATCTGTAGGCCAAAATCTGAGAAAAAATTATAACGGAAACTTGACCTTAACGATTTTGACCTTGAAGATAAGGTTGAATAGATTTAATGTCTTCACAATTATTATTCTTTAAGATGAGAGCTACAACTTTGCCTCCACGAGTAAACCAAAATTCTTAGCGGTTTAGAAGATATGAGCCTGACAAAATGGTCTTTTTTGACATCGAGGCCTCAGGTTTTTGGGGGCCCACAACCGCGAAATTCGAAGTAACAGGGAAAAACGCCGAGACACGTGTCTTCTTATTTTTCGTCTTCCATTACACTGCGGTGTCAGAATATGGTTAATTTTCCATGACACAAAAAATTACACACAGTGTTATTAGCACTTCATAAAAATTCACATATATTTGAAGTTGTAAATGCATTTATGTAACAAACTTTACAAACTTCACTATTCCTGTTAAAACCTGATGCTGTCTACACTTTTATATCATTACGATAATACATTATTGTCCTAAGTGTTCATTATTATGTATGAGAAATCTCCATTAATGTTATTTAACAGTGTCAATAACAAGTAAAAAAGTATCAGTCGGCTTTTCCGACAGAGATATACCCTCAGCCTATGTGAATTTGAACTTTCACCTACGGACAGATCGAATGTATTTAGGGTCTTTTCGGAATTTTGTGGCACTTTTTGGACATTTAAACTTTCCAACAAAAATGTGTAGTAGGAGTAAAGGTCAAAAGTTTTGCGGAGGAGGGAATGGACCGACTTACTGCATTACGGAAGTGGATCTTATTTTGAGAGTCAGTGTGTTATCGTACACCTGTTGAACCAGTATGCCAGGAAGCATGGACTTGTCCACGGAAAACATAATATGGCTGTAAACAGGACCACAAAGAACATCGTCAGTATAAATTTCCAAAGGATCTCCGAACAGACCCTAAACTGCACTTGGACACAAATGTTGAACTTTTGTGGGGGAGATATCATAAGGAGGGCCATTTTAGAAGTTAAACTATGTAAGTTTGGACAAAATATGACGAAGGCCCAATTTTGGACCAAATCGGTTTATCAGTTCGAGAGTTATTGTAGTAGCTGGAGATACTACATATTGTACCATAAGGTTTTTTTACAACTTTGGTACTGTTTTCCCAAGAAGTATGCAGTTGCCACTGACAAAACTTTTACCGTTGTAATTGAGACAGCGACTGCAAGATGCTTCAACAGAAATGCAAGTTAGTCAAGAGCAGGTCTTAAAATTAACTTATCCGAATATTTGTGTGGGAGGTACCTGAAGAAATGGGCAAATATAGTCCATATTCAAACCTGATTTATATCTGGTAGATATATTAGGATGCGTAAAGTATGGATCAAATCGGTCCTTCCCTTCAAGAGTTATCGTGCGCACAATCTTTCCGAACTTTTTTGAACTTTTGTAGGGGAAGTACCTGAAGGAGTGAACCCATATGGCTTATCTTCGAACTTAAACTAAGTTTGGATAAAATATTTTCGGCAAATCCGTTCGAGAGTTAACAATGTATAAATATATTCTTGATTAGTTTAAAATTGTAAAATTCTGAGCCGATCCGTTAGTACACTGTAGTTATGCACTTGAGTGTATATTTACATAGGCAGGTCAAGTTCGAATATAGGCTATATCGGTATACGTTTTGGTATAGTCCCCATATAACACTACATCCCGATTTTAGGTACTTTCAGGATATTAGCTGCATTTTTTGTCCGAACTAGCAGTAGATTGACATTTGATCTGCGGTCACAACATTTCTCAAGCAAAGAGTGGCATTATAGGTCCATGTACTGTTTCAGTCACACCTTTACAATTTTAAGTATTTTGAAGATATTAGCTAATTTTTTGGACCGAACTACCAGTAATTTGACATTTGAGGTTCCCAGTGGTCCCAAAACTTCTCCACACAAAAATTGTTAACATAGATCCGCATTCCCCCACATCCGCCCAAATTGTCAACAAAACTTGAAGCTAGTTTAGTTATAGACCCCATATAGGGGTACATATCGATTTTCGGTATTTTAGCATAAATTTTTTTAACGCACTGGCTGTCATTTGACTTTATAATTTACATGCAATTGTCACCATAGGTTAATGTTTTGGTATAGCCCCCATATAACGGTACATCCCGATTTAAAGTACTTCAGCATTTTAACTAGTAAAAAATTATTACCAAATAATGGATTTTTATTGTATATTTTGGTAGTCGTCACCACTTATAAGCCACCAATTAACCCATTGTTTTAATAAGGACATGTCTTTTTGAATTACTATAACCGCTAGAATAGCTAGTTACTCTATGGCAGGGACGCGCTTCTTTGCCTAGACAGTATAGTGAGGGCGCCCACTGAGTTGTTTTTGCATTTGCTTCTCTCACGTACAGTGTAAGTGTACATAAACAAATGATGAACATCATGTGGTTGTTGTTTTTTTTTCACCCATGCATACACACGTGCTTTAGTATTGATGGAAATATTGTAGGCAACACTGCTGTATGGCCACTAGATGTTGAAAAATAAGCCAAAAACATTTGATCTATTTTTAGAGAGTTGTTTTTTGAAGTTCAACAAACTTGACATTTATACCCTGCACACTATACGGAAAGGGTATTATAAGTCGTAAACTCCACGTGTGGTATACCAAAATTCATATCTCGACGAGATAAAGCGATTTTGAGATGTTTGTCCGTCCGTCCATTAAAATTGTAATCAAACTCCAGGCCGCAATTATGGACCAATCGTCACAAAATTTTGTATTTAGGCCGGGTTCAGACCAGAATAGACCCTTATAGTTTTTGGTGATGATCGCATTAAGGGGATGAAATGGACCAAAAACATACACATTAATACTCCGATATGAGCGAAATTTTAAGTAATGTTTGGATTTACAATAAGGAAGAAGCTTGCAATTCTACATGATGATCAGATAATATTTAGCGGGTTAAATGGACCGAAACTTTTGTGTGAAAATTGGTAAAATTATTATATATCTTATTATTATTATATCTTAATTCCTGGAAGATACATTCACCGGAAGACGAATTTTCAACCTTTCCATTGGTGTCAATTATGCTGATGTACGTGGTTAGATAACAGAGTTATAGCAGTTATAGTTCAAAACGAACAAAATTTTGCACAAGGTAAGAGTTTTAGTCAAGAAAGTTGCCAATAATATTGAATAATGAACAGATAGTATTTTACGGGTGAAATTGGCCATTACTTTTGTTGGAAGAACATCCAAATTTAATTTTTGGAAAATATTTTAATTTCTGGGGACACATTCCGGCAAACTACGAATACGAAACTTGAAAACAAATCCTTGACCTCTTTCTTGATGCAAATTACATCAATTTAGCGATTAGATAACGGAACTGCTGTCTAAGATATAAGTGAGTTTCTTTATTGTTTTGATTTGTTTTTAAGGAAATACATAAATGTCGCCATCATGATAGACCATTTTTAAGACACGATAGAGAAATTCCCAGTTTTTTAAATTGAGGTAAATTACAATGGTGCACGTGGTCTTGAAGTTTTCGAATTTATTATCTGTTCAAAGTGGTTGATCTCTAGATGGCTTTTCAACCAATTTATGGTCAGTTGAAAATGATCCATTTATATTCAACCATTTTATCAACTATTTGATAAAAGTCCAACAGGGTACAACACAACAACACGTGTGTTGATACAATAGGCTTGTTCGATAACTTCGCAAGTAAAAGTACTTGTACGTTCTTGTAACTACTTGCAAGTCACGGTGAGCCGTAACTAATTTTAAATGGAAGGTGCTTACACCTCGGAAGTTTTTGCTGATTCTGAAACTACAATGCTCATGGTTTTAGGTTTTTTCGTAGGTCTTACCGTTTTTGAGATATAGAGGTTCAGTTCAAATTTTTAGGTTTTTTTTTTAAGTCTTCAAGATTTTGCTTGGAAACCGCAAGTCATATAAAAACGGGACTAAAGAAAATGTTGGAGCTGTGAAAATTCTCTACAAGACTGTATAATTTTATTTTCCTAGGTTGTACCACTTTCAAGATATAAAAGTTTTATTTGGGAAATTGCAGTAATGACATTGTTTTATAAGGAGGCGATACAGTCAGTGCATTGTCTCAATTTGAACTTCTATAACTCAAAAACGGTGAAACCTACGAAAGTATCATAAAGGTCAATCTTGTGGAGAATTTTCACAGCTACAACATATTCTTTAGGCCTATTTACATAGGACTCGCGGTTTCCAAGCAAAATCGTGAATACCTAAAGAACCCCTAAAAATGTGAACTTAAATCGCGATTTATTTTAAAATCCCTCCGGCGATTTTTTTGTTTCATCATATTTCTCATCTGTGAGCATTGTAGTTTCAGAATCAGCAAAAACTTCCGTGGTGTAAGCACCTTCCATTTAAAATTAGTTAAGGCTCACCGTGAAGTACTTCTCATATTTCTTTAACTGCTCAAGTTTGTTATCGAACAGCATTTTGTAAAAGTTTGTACAAATTTGTGGTTTGGGGGGGGGGGGGGGGTCTGTTCAAGTAGACGGTCGTGTATAAACAAACGGAGGGAATCTAAAAGGAGGGAAGCTAAAAATCATCCAGAATAATTAAAGAAAAATAGGTTCACAAATTAAGATGAAAATCTCTAGATACCATATCAAAGCCTAGACCTACAAAGTTGATGTTTTTTCTTGAAATTGTTTAAACTTACCCGACTTCAATGCCAGCAATGTTTGAGCAATGGACTGTACATAAATATTTTTGCTACTCTTTCCCATATAAATGCATCCACTGTGCTAATAGAAGAGGTTTTTTATGTTTGTTTTACCCAAAAATCATATAACACTCCAAAATATTTGTTCCCGTGTTTACCCTATATCTCTGTTTTTAATCATGTACATTGGGTGCCACCGTGGTGCAAAGGTATGCACACCCGCCTTGCACGCTGAAGGTGGCTTCGATTCCCCGACCAAGCAACATCAAACAATTTTCAACGGCGGCAAAATACCCCTCAGTTTGTTGACGACATTTCCTGTGTATTTCAGCCATGTACAATTTCTCTACAAATGGTGTCTTAAGACACGCCATTCGGACTCTGCGATAAACACTAAGTCCCATATCATTGAGCTAATATGAATCGGGGTGCACTCATTGATATAAGAGAAGTCTCCTTGTACCATCTGGGTTGTTTGTAGAAAATTTATAATTACATCAGCGTATATAGCAACTACATGCTGTCGTATGTTTATACTCGTATTAATATTACATGAATTCTAAGTTTATTAGATGCTCTCAAACTATAAAAAATTTTGCAAGAAAAAATATTAAAACTATATATGACAAATATCATTAGAAGATCTAGAAGAAATTACCTCTCTTCCCATTACAGTGTTATTATACCAATTATTTTATCCAACCATTACAAAACTTATATTTATTATTATAAAACATTGAACAATGTCACAAACTTCCAAGAAGCCAACACCATTTTGCCGTTGCAATTATAGTTTGCAACCATATTTAGGGCAGTGTAGCTTACCATCACTCGGTGTATTATTAAACTAATTAAATAAACTGTCAACATATTGCATTTTTAAAGTTAATAATTTAAAATGACAGTTGTCGCATTATTTCAAAATAAAATCCTATACAAAAACACAAACAACAAAATGGTGTTGGTTTATAAGCACTGAACAGGATATGTGGCCATGGGGATATAGGAGTGGTGCATATTTATTTTGCAATATGTTTTATCCATGGGACAGGACAAATGGTTTTAACACAGAAGTGAGATGATGTGTTGTGCAGAGCTGTGCACTACATTTATGATTATATGTGTCAGAGTAAATCTGATATGTTGTGGAATTATATGATATGATTTCTGATAATGGTGTGATAGATTTTTAAAAAAGTTTACACAAAAATAATTGTCGCAACTTACTTATTGGAATAGATTATAGAGTAATTTATATATCTTTCTCCATGGGGAAATTTTAAAAATATTTCAAATTATAGGATAGCAATGCGGCATTTCAGATCAAGGGTAAACTTTTTCTATTTCGATTGAATTCGTGGATGAAATTTTTGACATATTCCTATATGTAGGCAATATTGATACCTGAAACCCATTTTTTGAGTTGCCGAAAAAATCGGTAAAATTAAAACGCGAAATTATGAATGAAAAGTATCAATAAAAGTTGACAACACTGCTGCCATCGGTACGACTAAACGAATACTTTATTTTGGTTGTTAAATTACCGAAAAATTGCGTTTATTACCGAAATTGTGAGCATTTTAATTTTACCGATATTTGTCGGTAACTCGAACAATGAGTTACAGAATTCCACTACTGGACGCATTGGAATGACCCTAATATTAGATTGGTCATATGCTTTAGACTTTAACACTATTGGTTCCATAATATTTTAGGTACTTTGTTGAAGGTGAAACATGTTTGCGTACCTTTGCAGTTTATACATTTCGTCTTGTCCCCTTTCCTGTGCACCGGCCATACTTTTTTGCCATTGGTGTTTTTTTATCAACCACGCTTTCGGCAAAAAAACTGAAAATAGTATGCGTCAACTAATAAATCCTCTATGAACATACCATGCCAACACCAGTTACCCTATTACAAAATGCACTCAAATCATGACTAAAGTATCCATTGCTCAGAGGTTTAATTTGTAAAGTTTTATGATTAAACGGGAAATGTTGAAAAGAAAAAAAAAAAATAACACAAGTAATAATAACACATAGAAATGGTGCAAAAACAACAAAACATATAATGGACAGAAAAAACTTAATAATTATAAATGATATCCATTTGAAATTAAAATTTTGAAGTTGAAAATTGGCACTTCAATTAGAATGAGCTCACTTGGCAAATTAAAAGTCGTCAATTTGTATAGAAAAATAAGATAATATTATTTATTTCAGTATTTTTAGTTCAACTTTATTTTTAATGTGATATTTGACTTGATATCTTTAGTCGAGGGTATTGCAATAACAACACACATCCCAATTTTAGCCCAGGCAAAATAGGCATGCATATAATTCACAAAGCTGAATTTTGTGCTCGAAGAAAAATAAGCCGCTTAAGAACATTTTGAGAGGAACCGGTTAAAATACACACACCATGTGATATGTATTTCCATATACCCGGTTACCCTGGTTATTTTAGCCGGTTCACCTGAATATGTACATACTTCCCTTATAAATGATATGTCTTTTAGAACAGCTATATCTCAAAAATGGCTGTTCTAGAAAAAAACATAAAGATGTGGGTTATGCAAAGACGAGAAACTCCCGATGGGAAGTTTAATATCCCCAGCGGAATTTTAATACTCAAAATTTATCGGTACAGGTCAATGTTTTCATACAGCCTCCATAGAACGGTACTCCCGATTTTCCTTATTTTGAAATTTGGTATTTAATCTTCCCCAAGGATACAAGTGCAAAACATGTATTCACTTAGGAACAGGCAAATTTTATAATAAAGATAGTGAATGTCTTCGTGAGGGTTGTGTATGTAGGGAAGAGAAATACTTTGTTAAACGGGGATCTATACAGGCCACTAAGCATCATCTATACAGATAAGCATGTGATAGGCAGACCGTCTTCTGTAGGAGGTAGTTTGAATAAAGTGAGAAAAGAATTCCCATTGCCACATGTGGTATGTCTGAGTTAGATTGCTGTATGTACTCTCTTATGCTGCAGACTGATAAACATGTGTAGCGTATTTGCTTGTCACATATGAGATAACGAAGTGTTTTACGACCTCTCCATAAGATTGTATGGTATATGCGTTCGTACTCATATGTGCACTCTATCTTTCTCTTCTACCCACTAGTCGTAAGTTAGGTTAAGTCATATTTTATTAATTAGTGTGCTGTGCATAGAAAGCATTCGAACGAGAAAGACGATGTTTCTATTAGGACCCTAGTTCCCGGTTTATCATTGGTTATTCAAGACGGATCAGTGTCCGAAACCAAAAGGAGTTGGGAAGCTGATAATTTGCCTCAAAAGTGAGGAAATTGGATCAGCTACGAAAAGTTGTGAGTGTACCTCATAAGCATTCGCTGAGAAAAGACGTTGAGTCTTTTCGTTGAAAATTAAATCCAGCTAAACATTGGCCATACGAGACATATCGGCAGCCGACACCGAAAAAACTGGATAACTGACAATTTGCCTCAAAGGGAGGAAATTGGGACAAAAGAGAAGTGGTGAAGTCTTAATATCCAAGTATGGATATAGTCCTGAAGGGAAGAACATTCACCATGCAGCGTTAAATGGAGACGGCGGCAAAAGTTGAAGATGAAGTGGTCAGACTTCTTGTTCTCATCAACTGGGCTATTAAAGGGTCAATGAAACCCATGCTGCGGGGTACAATGATGCCATTTGTATGTTCGTGGATATACAGAGGGCTACAGCATCGAAGCTGGCAGCAAGAAATGAAATGTTAAACGATAAAATCCCCCAATAACTTATCAAGAAAGAGCAAGTTGTACCCGTAATCAAAATGCTCATTAGACCCCTGTCATTGGAGGGAAAAATAGATAGCTAAATATCGGAGTATACCATGGGGAAATTGAAATTTCGGAACAAGATCCTTGAAATTGATTTAAAAAAGCTAAAGAAGCTAAAGCAAGCCACGAAACCAGAGCAAGCGCTAAGTGTGAGTTGACAAGAGACCTACACATGAGGGATGAAGAAGCCAAGATGAAAGTCCTTGGCCTGCAGAATGAATTGGACAACGAGCGGATAAAATTGAACGCCGCGGAGCCGGCTATGAAGATGATGAAAGGTGAGATCATTGCAATGGAAGTTGCTATTACCGCCTGCCAAACTGTTAAAAACGATGCAGTCAAGCTTGCCAAGACTCTAAATGAGCATGTCAATAATACTTTGCGTGAGGCTGAGGAATCTAGGGAAAATCAAGGAAAAATTAATAGTTAAAAAGCTTTAAGTTCGGCCGGGCCGAACTTTTTATACCCTCCACAATAAAATACTCTGAGCTAATATGGAATTATTAGTTTTCTTTCTGTGGCGAAAGTACCTATTCACACAATTTTAGCTGGAGAAGTCATTTGACCACTAGAAAGCCTAAGTGCCAAATTATAGCAAATTCGGCCGGAACATTTAGCTAAAACCTTCAAAATACCAGAAATCGGACGGTACCGCTATATGGGGACTACAAGAAAACGTGGACCTATCCCCATAATTTATGGTGGTGAAGTTTCTTGGTCATTGGAAACCCTTAATGTAAAATATAGCTAATTTGGTCTGACAATGTAGCTAAAAGCATCAAAATAGGTGAAATCGGGCGGTACCGCTATATGGGGGCTGTACCAAACCGTGGACCTATGGCCATAACTTATGGTGGAGAAATTTCTTGATGACTAAAAACCCTAAATGCCAAAGTATAGCTAATTCGACCAGATCATGTACCTAAAAACTTCAAAATACCGGAAATTGGGCGGTACCGCTATATGGGGGCTATAAGAAAACGTGGACCTATGTCCATAATTTTGGGGAAGTTTCTTGCTCACTGGGAACCCTAAATGTCAAATTATATCTAATTTAGTCTGAAAATGTGGCTAAAAACGTCAAAATATCTGAAATCGGGCGGTACCGTTATATGGGGGCTATACCAAACCGTGGACCGATATAGCCCATCTTCGAACTTGATCTAAGGTCAGACCAAAAACACATGTGTACGAAATTTCAGCCTGTAGCTCAACTCTTTCGGAAGATAGCGTGATTACAACAGACGGACGGACAGGGCTAAATCGACTTAGAATTTTACGCTGATCAAGAATATATATACTTTATGCGGTGGCAAATGATTATTTCGATGAGTTACAAACGGAATGAAAAACTTAATATACCCTCCATATTATGGTGGAGGGTATAAAAGCGCGAAGGCAGAAGTGAGCAGATTGAGTGAAGAAGTGGCTAGCTCTGAGGGAGCGCGATATTTAGCGGAAACGTGTATTGGCTGCAAGGCTAGCGTGCTGTATTGGCTGCAAGGCTAGCGTGCTGTATTGGCTGCAAGGCTAGCGACCAATAAAGATGCAGAGACGAAAATCAAATGTTTGGCGACTGAAAATATACGGCTAAAGAAAGAGTCAGCTATTTCGAAGGCGTGTTCCGAACCAAGCCTGAAGACGAGTATTGGGTCAGAGAAATTGTTGTAAGTATCGGCAACAGTACACAAATGTCGAAGAAGAGATATGGAACAGAAAGAAAGAAATCTCAAGAGATGGAGAATTACACTGTACAACACAAAAAATAATTACAAGATAAATCGACCAGATTATGAAAGAGGACCGGAAAAAAGAAGACACGTGTGTCGGCGTTTTGAAAGTTTACGTCGGGAAGTAACCTAAATAGGCGTGGCAAGTTCCGCCCATTTCTACAGGTTTTGAAATACTCGACATCAGATTCCTTGGAATCCTTGCATTTTAGGTGCAAAGTGTATTTGGCAATATTACTGACAACAATGCGGGGTATCTTTTTATGAAACAAATTTACCCTCATGCGAGTCACTAAAGGGGTCTTTTTGGTCCCTTTTTTCAAAAACGTTTAAAAACTCCTTTAAAATGTGATCGTATAAGATCAAAATATTCTACAAAATTATTTGTCATAAAATTTTACTATAGGTCCCCGAATACACCAAAACTCTAAATCGTACCTAAATGCCAGGAATCTGCCAAAAGTAAAATCACGTTTTAGGGTTAATGTTGTACTTTTTCTGAGTTTATTAAGTTTTGTCCTACAAAACTTCAATATAAATCGCCGTATAAATAAAATATGTATTTGCAATATATATCAAGAAAATATATATACATCAAGATTGCCTACAAAACACCCAAATATTTTTTGAATAAATTTGTTTTGTTCTTTTTTCGAGTTGATGCATGAAAGTAACATGAAATTTAGTTTTAGACGAAAGGTGTTAAAAGAAGAAATATTCTACTCAAAATTTCATTGTAAGTCCTAGAACAAACTAGATATTTGGGTAAAATACTTTGTTAAGAAAATGCCGTTACAAAACTAGATATTATAGGTAGAAATTATTTGTTATTATTGTTGGGGGTTGTGTCAAAAGAAGAAATGTTCCAAATAAAATTTCATTATGAGTCTCTGAGCAAAAGAAATTTGTAGCTATAATATTTAACATCTCCAGAAGCTTTTGCTTTTAATATATGATTTAGGACCATATTGCACCGTTTTTATTCACATTTTCGTTATCTGCGGTCACAAAATATATTTTATTGATGTTTTTTTTATAATAAATTCTTTCAGAACATTATGTGTGGTCGATCCCACTATGTGGGGAGGGTATTATAAGTTGGTTTTGGCCAAAAAGTTTGTAACGCATCGAAATAATGGTCGTAGACCCATATTTATATACTATACCAAAATGAATGTCTCGACGAGCTGAGTCGATCTGGCTATGTGTGTCCGTCCGTCAGTCCGTCCGTCCGTCCGTCAGTCCGTCCGTCCGTCCGTCCGTCCGTCAGTCCGTCCGTCCGTCTGTCCGTCTGTCCATCTAAACCTTGTAATCGCGCTACAGGTCGCAATTTTGATCGGATCGTCACGAAATTTTGGATGTTGATGGGGTCCCCGGAGGGGAAGAAGCCTATTGATTTTGGTGATGGTCGGATAATATTTAGGGGTAGGAATAGGCAAAAAACTTATGCGGATAAAAAGACAACATTTTTTTTCCAAAGCGAATATCTCAGCTTCTATAATGGGTATACCAAAAGCAAAACCTGACAATAAAAGTAGAAAATATCACCTTTCTAACGATGTAAAGTAGGTTCTCGTAGGTGATCAAACAACGAAGATATCACAATAGTCGCAAATAAAACCCAAATTTTCATTTTTGCAATTTTAATTATAATGACGATTATCACATCTTCGATTGAGGACTTTCCAAAAGCAAAGCCTGGCTATGAAAGTAGAAGATCCCATCTTTATAATGATGTAAACTAGGTCGGCGTAGGTGACCAAATAACGGAGATTTCGCAATAGTCGGTAATACATCCCATTTTTCCACTTTTTTGGAAATCACGCTACAGGTCGCAATTTTGATCGGATCGTCACGAAATTTTGAGGGTTAATGGGGGTCACACAGATGAAGAAACCTATTGATTTTGGTGATGGTCGGATAATATTTAGGGGTCGTAATGGGCAAAAACCTTATTTGGAGAAAAAGACAACGTTTTTTCCTAAGCGAATATCTCAGCTTCAATATGGGGTATACCAAAAGCAGAACCTGGTCATGAAAGCAAAAAATATCGCCTTTCTAATGATGTAAAGTAGGTTCTTGTAGGTGATCAAACAACGAATATATCGCAATAGCCGCTAATAGAACCCAACTTTTTTTTGCGATTTTAATAATAATGACGAATATCACAGCTTCGGTTGGGGATCTTCCAAAAACAAAGTCCGACTATGAAAGTAGAAAATCCCATCTTTACAGTGATGCAAAGTAGGTTGGCGTAGGTGGCCACATAACGGAGATATCACAATAGTTGGCAATACATCCCATTTTTTCATTTTTTTTTTTTTTTTGTAATCACGCTACAGGTCGCAATTTTGATCGGATCGTCACGAAATTTTGGGGGTTAATGGGAATCCTACAGAGAAAAAAGCCTATTGATTTTGGTGATGATCGGATAGTATTCAGGGGTCGGAATGGGAAAAAACTTATTTGGAGAAAAAGTCAACGTTTTACTTCAAAGCGAATATCTCCGCTTCAAAAGAAAGTAGAAAATATCACCTTTGCAACGATGTGAAGTAGGTTATGATAGGTGGTCAAACAACAGAGATATTGCAATAGTCGGTAATGCATCCCTTTTTCCATTTTTGTGCAATCACACTACGAAATTTTGATCGGATCCTCACGAAATTTTGGGGGTTTATGGGGATCTAACAGAGAAAGAAGCCTATTGATGGTTGGCATACATCCCACTTTTCCAATTTTTTTGGTTTGTACTGTCGATGCACTTAAATGCGTTTCAAAAAAAATTTACCTGTGTTAAAGAAGACATTCAGAGCAAAGGCGCTAAGCTATCCCAATTTTAATATTTTGAATTTTATTAGTCAAAAGCTTATGAACAGGGGTAGTGGTGTAGGGTATCACATAGTCGGCCCTGACCCGACTATAGCCTTGGCTCACTTGTTTTGAAATATCTATGGTGAATATATATAGGGAAAATATTGATAACCCAGATCGGACTTTGAAAAATTACGTATTTTAGGTACTATAAACTAAAATAACGTCATCAGGATAAGTCATAGGTTCCTGATATTGTATGTGAAAATGCGGGGATAGTCTACGGCTATTGTCCAGTGAATATATATCTGATATACGAGTCCTAACATCCATGGTTTTGGCATGGTCCTAAATACTCTAATGATGGCAGCTACTCCTGCTCTGATAAAATTGACTGAATATATGTGCTTGCCACTAAAGCCGAGGAGCCAGAGGACTTCAACAAGACTTTCTTCAACGCCAGAAGAAGATGCTTAAAGCCAGAAGAATAAAGCCACCACAGAAAGATGGCGTTTTTAGTGCTGGAAGTGAAGAAGCTGCCACAGAAGGACCACTTGATAACTCCCAGAAAAAAGGTGCAGCTAAATGAAGATGGTTCGGCCATTTGGTCCCGCAAATGGAGGCGGGAATATTGGAATATTTTCACACAAAAATCAACCAACAGAAGAATCAGTGATGTGAAATCACTGATTTCATTTAAATTAAGACAATATTTTGTTTAACTTCTGCCTACTATTCTCTGATTTCATTGGATTACATATTGCTCATTTAATAAAAGAGAGACACATCTCAAAAAATCGAGTTTCGAGCAAAACGCGTTTTAAATTGACGATTGAAATTTGACTTCCCAACTTAAACAGATTATTACACAAAAACTAAAATAACTACTTGGACCACATTTTTTGCAAACAGCTAGCCAGATATCATTGATAAATTTCTGTGCAAGATCAAGCATGATTTGAAGAATTTTAGTGCTTCAAAAACTCAAAAAACTTTGTTGTTGAAATGTGCCAAGTCCGTAGTAAATGAGCTGTAACACGTTGAGCTTCAGAGATATGAGAATAAACATTTTACACAAGATAAATATAAATACTTTATAATACAGTTAGGTTGGTCACAGTAGCTATATCTGTCCATGTTTTGGTATAGCTCCCATATAACGATTCCGTCAGTTATCAGTAGATATCGGATTTTAGCATGTTTTTTTATTTTTTTTCGATTGGACTCAAATCTTGGATCTAGGCTTTTTGAGGGTCAATTTTTCGATATTTGTGGTCATATCAAAAACATGCAAATAATATGCAAAAAGTATGCAAAATATGCAAAAAATATGCTAAATATGCAAGGGTTTTACCCTATACCACAATGTGGAAAAGGGTATTATAAGTTTGTTTTGGTAAAAATTCATGTAAGACCGCGAAATATTCGTCGGAGACCCCCAATGTGGTATACCAATCTTCATATCTCGACGAGATTAAGCGATTTTGAGATGTGTGTCAGTCCGTCCGTAAATTGTAAACACGCTCCAGGCCGCAATTATGGACCGATCGTCACGAAATTTTGTATGGAGATCGGGTTCAGATAGATCCCTATTCTTATTGGTAATGATCGTGAAATATTTAGCGGGTAAAATGGACCAAAAACATAATATTTATCCAATTTTCTAGCGGCTCTGTAGGTGTCAATAATAGTCCGATCAACGCGTAATTTTAAATAAGGTAAGAGTATATAACAAAGGAGAAGCTTGCAATTTGAGATGGCGATCGGATAATATTTAGAGGGTTAAATGGACCAAAACTTTTGTGTGAAAATTGTGAAAAATTTTAATATACAGCTTATATCTTAATTCCTGGAAGTGACATCCGGACAAGTGAGATATACTTGAAAGTGGAACGCTTGGCCTTTAAATTGATGCCAATTATGGTCGCAATTATACATCAATAGTCACGAAATTTTGCACCGGGTAAGATATAGGTCGAAAAAGATGCTTACAATTTTGAATGATGATTCATTAGCGGGTGAAATGGACCATTACTTTTGTATGAAAAATATAAAAATTTTAATTTTGGTCGATATTTTAATTCCTTGAGGACATATATATTTCGCAAAGTAGCCTACATATGGAAAAAAAAACTACTGGCCTTTCCTCTGATGTAAATTGCAATAAAGTTTTTGCTAGATAAAGGGGCCTACTGCCTAATATATAATGGGTTCTGTGTGGAGAACCACATTTTTATCCCATGCTACATATTGTCTCTCCAAAAGTTTATGTAACACCACGAAATATTCGTCCTAGACCCCTAATTTGGTATGCCGAAATTCATATCTCGACGAGATAAAGGCATTTAGCGATGTGTGTCCGTCCATTAAAAATTATAAACAAGCTTAAGGCCGCAATTATGGACCGATTGTAACGAATTTTTTAAGGAGGTTGGGTTCGGGCCAGAATAGAAATGATTAGTTTTTGGTGATGATCGTGAAATGTTCAGGGGATGAAATGGACCAAAAACAAAATTTTAACCAGTTTTGCAGCGGCTCTGTAAGTCAAAATAATAACCCGCAAAATTTTAAACAAAGTTTGAGTTTATGATGAAGAAGAATCGTATAAACCAACGTGAAGATCAGATAATACCTAGTGGGTTAAAGGGACTGAAACTTTTGTGTGAAATTGGTAAAAATTTCGATAACGTAGCGGTTAAACAACGGAAGTAGTAGTACTACATAAGTGGGTTTTATTACATTTTATTTTGTGTGAACTAAATTTTCCTTTCCTGCTACAAAAATGTCTTTGTCATGCTAGTTAACTTTTTGGTTTTGGTCATAAGTATTATATATTACATCTCTGATATTTGATAATTACGGTTTTACAATCATTGAAAAGAAGTTCCGTGGAGAGCGATTGTCCAGGGATAGTAGTATAGGGTATCCCATAGTCGGCTCCGCCCGACTATAGACTTTTCTTACTAGTTTTTTTTATGAAAATCGTCAAATAAATTTGGAAAATCCTTAAAAAGGCGTTCTAAATAAAGTTTTTGTCGTTCAACGTCTTTTTATAATTATTATTTTGAGACTTTTTGATTATTATTATGTTATTGAGACTCTCCAGATATTCCGCCGCAGCTATAAATCTGGACTAATAATACTTAAGTCAGTTTTCACAAGGTGAGAAAATGTCAAATAAGCCAACATTCATATTACAACATAAGTTTCTTTCTATACAAATGTAGGTAATGGAAACGTTTCAAAAACTCAATCAGAAATGTCAAAATCAACATGTCCAAATATGGTGATATTTTCTACTCGGCCAAAATTGTCTAGCTGAAAAACAAAGGAGCTAGAGTTAGTCGTCGCAGTTTTTGTTTAGATAAAAGCGCATTTTTTTCTAGTTTTTGGAATAATGCTACGTTTTTATAGCAAAAAATGGAAAAAAGTACTAGAGTACCATTTACCATTCTAGGTTCTGGAATATAACTATAATTAGAAGTATACGTTTTGAATATCCACATATTAGATTTGAGTATATTTTATAGAGTTTAGTCCTTTACTTAGTATATACAGACATAAATTGGCAATTTTTGTTCTTTGTGGTCAAAAAGCTTCCTTGAAAAATGCTCTAACTGCCCCTTTTATATTAATGACATGGTTTTAGTTTAGTGCACTAAAAATACATAATTTTATAATATCGATGTATATGCATACAACCACTTAATGCAGAATTGGGAAATGTTCACTCCTCGGCGAAAAGTAATGGATTATTGTTATACCCATCCACAACGAATAATAAACAAAATGAAGAACACCCAATGATTAGTGCCAAATGACATGACTTATAAAAACCACACAATAGCGTGGTAGTTGTAAAATAAGTCAAAAACCTATAAATTGTCTTTAACATGACAAAACCACACACATATTTCTGCTAGAAAAGCATTTGGACAAAATATAGTTCATTCATTCCTGCTACAGGAATACAATTTTGATAACACAGTCGAAAAGTCATAACCCTTTTGTATACACAATTAATTAACTTATACCTGTCCGTGTACTCGATAATTTGTACAAATTATTACAAATGCTTCGAATTTTATCAGTTGCTTATTGGAGAAAATGCTGAAAAAATTGTTTCAGCAACATTTAGTAAAAATTATCGAGATTTGCAAAGATTTCAAGGAATCTTTATTTTTAAAACGATGAAATTTCACATCTGTCCCGTGTTTTGCTAACATCCTGATATAACCTTTAAAAACGTCATGTCTCTAGCTCTACTTTCACAATCTGCTTGGATTTTTCTGTAATTTGGGAAAATTGAGTCTTGTTGCATACAAAAGTTATTAAAATGTAAGGAAAGGAACAAATACGGGCAATTCAATAAAAATGTCCGCATAGTCGAGTAGAAAAATCTCACTATTTTTTACACGTAGAACACTTTTTTACTTCTATATTTCGTTTAAGTTTTCCGTATTAGCAATTACAATTTAAACAAGTAAAAAATCGTTAAGTTCGGCCGGGCCGAACTTTTTATACCCTCCACCATAAAATAGTCTTAATTAAAATGGAATAATTAGGGTCCTTTCACAATTTTAGGTGGAACAACTTTTCGACAATGGATAGACTCCTACTGCCTCCCACTATTGCTTAAATTACACTGTGAACACAAATGTTGGGGCAGAGATAATTCCTTTTGGAGATGAAAGCCCTTCCCGAAAATCGGGGGGATATACCAAAACATGGACCTATATTGACAATGTTTCGTTGGAAATGTTTTATGACCACTGAGAACTTCAAATGTCAAATAACAGTTATTTCGGTTAAAAACTGTAGCTAAAATTCTCAAAATACCGAAAATTGGGAGGTACCGTTATATGGGGGCTATACCAAAACATGGACCTATGTTGACGATGTTTGGTGGAGATGTTTCATGACCACTGAGAACCTCAAATGGCAAATTACAGCTAGTTCTGTTAAATACTGTAACTAAAATGCTCAAAATACCGAAAATCGGGAGGTACGGTTATAAGAAGGCCATACCAAAACATGGACCTATGTTGACGATGTTTGGTGGAGATGTTTCATGACCACTGAGAACCTCAAATGTCAAATTGCAGATAGTTCGGTTACAAATTGTGGCTAAAATTCTCAAAATACCGAAAATCGGGAGGTACCGTTTTATGGGGGCTATACCGACACATGGACCTATGTTGACGATGTTTGGTGGAGATATTTCATGACCACTGAGAACCTCAAATAGAGGCCCTATGCTCCTCAAGGAGTTAAACGGAAAAGAAGAGAACCTCAAATGGCAAATTACAGCTAGTTCGGTTGAAAATTATAGCTAAAATTCTCAAAATACCGAAAATCGGGAGGTAGCGATATATGGGGGCTATACCAAAACATGGAGCTATGTTGATGATGTTTCGTAGAGATGTTTCATGACCACTGAGAACCTTAAATGTCAAATTGCAGATAGTTCGGTTAAAAATTGTGGCTAAAATTCTCAAAATACGGAAAATCGGGAGGTGCCGTTATATGGGGACTATACCAAAACATGGACCTATGCCCATATCCTTTGGGATATAAGTTTGTTGATCACTAGGAACCCTAAGTGCCAAATTATAGCTAATTCGGTCTGCAAATGTGGCGAAGATCGTCAAAATACCTCAAATCCGGAGGTACCCTTATATGGGGGCTATACCAAAGAGTGGACCGATATAGCCCATCATCGAACTTGACCTAAGCTCAGACCAAAAACCCATGTGTACGAAATTTGAGCCCTGTAGCTCAACTCTTTCGGAAGATAGCGTGATTACAACAGACGGACAGATGGACGGACATGGCTAAATCGACTTAGAATTTTACGCTGATCAAGAATATATATACTTTATGCGGTGGCAAATGATTATTTCGATGAGTTACAAACGGAATGAAAAACTTAATATACCCTCCATATTATGGTGGAGGGTATAAAAACGCGAAGGCAGAAGTGAGAAGATTGAGTGAAGAAGTGGCTAGCTCAGAGGGAGCGCGATATTTAGCGGAAACGTGTATTGGCTGCAAGGCTAGCAACCAATAAAGATGCAGAGACGAAAATCAAATGTTTGGCGACTGAAAATATACGGCTAAAGAAAGAGTCAGCTATTTCGAAGGCGTGTTCCGAAACCAAGCCTGAAGACGAGTATTGGGTCAGAGAAACTGTTGTAAGTATCGGCAACAGTACACAAATGTCGAAGAAAAGATATGGAACAGAAAGAAATAAATCTCAAGAGATAGAGAATTACACTGTACAACACAAAAACAATTACAAGATAAATCGACCAGATTATGAAAGAGGACCGGAAAAAAGAAGACACGTGTGTCGGCGTTTTGAAAGTTTACGTCGGGAAGTAACCTAAATAGGCGTGGCAAGTTCCGCCCATTTCTATAGGTTTTGAAATACTCGACATCAGATTCCTTGGAATCCTTGCATTTTAGGTATAAAGTGTATTTGGCAATATTACTGACAACAATGCGGGGTATCTTTTTATGAAACAAATTTACCCTCATGCGAGTCACTAAAGGGGTATTTTTGGTCCCTTTTTTCAAAAACGTTTAAAAACTCCTTTAAAATGTGATCAGACCAAAATATTCCACAAAATTATTTGTCATAAAATTTTACTATAGGTCCCCGAATACACCAAAACTCTAAATCGTACCTGAATGCCAGGAATCTGCCAAAAGTAAAATCACGTTTTAAGGTTAATGTTGTACTTTATCTGAGTTTATTAAGTTTTGTCCCACAAAACTTCATTCTAGATAGAAGACGTCAAAGACAAAAATAATCTCCCTCAAATTTCAATATAAGTCGCCGAATAAATAAAATATGTATTTGCAATATGTATCAAGAAAATATATACATCAAGTTTGCCAACAAAACACCCAAACATTTTATGAATAAATTAGTTTTGTTCTTCTTTCGAGTTGATGCATGAAAGTAGCATGAAATTTAGTTTTAGACGAAAGGTATTAAAAGAAGAAATATTCTACTCAAAATTTCATTGTAAGTCCTAGAACAAACTAGATATCTGGGTAAAATACTTTGTTTAGAAAATGCCGTTACAAAACTAGATATTATAGGTAGAAATTATTTGTTACACTTGTAGACTCTTAATTAAAATTTATTCCATAGTGAGCCAAAATCTCCTAAAATACCTCACTTTTTGGGGGTTGTGCTTAAAGCCAGAAGAATGAAGCCACCACAGAAGGATGACGTTTTTAGTGCTGGATTGAAGAAGCTGCCACAGAAGGACCACTTGATAACTCCCAGAAAAAAGGTGCAGCTAAATGAAGACGGTTCGGCCATTTGGTCCCGCAAATGGGGGCGGAAATATTGGAATATTTTCACAAAAAAAATCAACAAACAGAAGAATCAGTGATTTGAAATCACTGATTTCATTTAAACCAAGACAATATTTTGTTTAACTTCTGCCTATCGTTCTCTGATTTCATTGGATTACATATCGCTCATTTAATTAAAGAGATACATATCTCAGAAAATCCAGTTTCTAGCAAAACGCGTTTTAAATTAACGATTGAAATTTGACTTCCCAACTTAAACAGATTATTACACAAAAACTAAAATAACCAAATTTTTTTGCAAATAGCTAGCCAGATATCATTGCTAAATTTCTATGCAAGATCAAGCATGATTTGAAGAATTTTAGTGCTTCAAAAACTCAAAAAACTTTGTTGTTGAAATATGCCAAATCCGTAGTAAATGAGCTGTAACTCGTTTGACCTTCAGAGATATGAGCATAAACATTTTACACAAGATAGAGTAGAAGTCGTAGCAAAATTAAAATTGGTACTCAGAAAAAGCATTATTTGTGTTATGTCATACTTTGAGTAAATGAGCGATATGTATTCACAGATATTAGTAAAACAAATCAAAAATATTGGACCTAGTGTACGTTCGAAGAAAATAGAAGACAAATAGAGTACGTTAAAAATAGAATACGAGGAACTAAAATAGAGTACTGTACTCCGTAATACAGTACGGTTGGTCACAGTAGCTATATCGGTCCATGTTTTGGTATAGCTCCCATATAACGGTACCGTCAGTTATAAGGTATTTTGACGTTTTTAAATGCATTACCTTGCCGAATTAGCTATATTTTAACATTAAGGGTTCGCAGTGATAAAGAAACCTTTGCAACGAAAATTACGGACACAGGTCCATGTTTTGAAGTAGATCGCATATAACAGTGCAATCCTATTTCAGATATTTCGAAGTTTTTATCTACATGTTTATATTGAGATAGCTATAATTTGGCATTTATGGTTCTCATGGGTAATAAAACTTATCTACATTATTGAATTGTGGACATAGGTTCATTTTTTGGAATACCAATACCATATAACGGTATCACCCGATTTCAGGTAGGTAAAAAAAATTTCCCCACCAAAATTGAGGACATTGATCCACGTTTTGGAACAACACCCATATAACGGTATCACTCGTTTTTCACTATATTTTGTTATACTTTATTTAGCAAAAACATTAATTTGTAGATATATGTAGGTCCATATTTTGGTATAGCACTCACAACTATGAGACTGACTGACTCCGATCATGCGAGAGAGCAGATTCAACAATCTCGTTGTAAACAAAATAAATCTAATTGATAATGCTGCGATAGAAGGAAGATATTCTGCAAGGTTAGTAGACGTACTATCTTTGCATTCCATCGATCCGAGGAGGGAACGTCAATTCGAAGTATTAAAAGTTGCAGTAATAGTAATACTGAAGGTCAATACAATATGTTAACGGAGCTGTATTAAAGCTTTTATAGGTCATGTAATTGTTACTTCAATGGATTACAAAATGTAATTCTCCATTTCACTGTGGTGAGTTTAAACTTCTGGTAATGCTCATCACTTCAACGTGAACTCATTAAATCTGGCATCATTTTTTCAATATATTTTTGTTTTCAATGCGTTACCAACTTTTAGTCCAAACGAACTTTATTACAACCATCCTAAGTATCGCAAAAATAAGACGCATTTCTTCTTCTTACACATTACATCATCTTTATTTATTTTTCATAAATTAACTAAATTTCTTAAGGGAATTTCAACATTCATTTTAACTACAACTCTTGCATTACCAATCTCCCCTATACATATTTTTTTTCTTTTTAATTCAGAACACCTTATGCCCTGTACAGGGCATTATAACAAAAACAAAAACAACAAAAGGTGCAACAATCTAACAAAAATAAATATAAAATTTTAATTTATTTTTCAGCAGTAACATTTGCTGGCATAAAAAAATAACCAGCTCTCAAGCTGCTGTCGACCCAGGAGGTTGTCGCCTTTCTTGTCATATAATAACCTTTATGCATGTGTGTAGAGTAGTCTACAGCTGCGTTAAGGATGATACTATATGTTCGTGTACTTAACATGCGTCTTTGCCCACCGACAACGAATTAAGAAAAAAGTGCAAACGGAACGGAATACAGTTTTTTGGCATCTGTTTATCTTTTTTTCATCATCTTCTTCTACTTGTGTTACATAACTCAGTGCAACCTGAGATCTGTGTTTTTGGTGTGGAACTTTTTACCTGACAAACAGTGTAGTGTAGCAGACAAACCACCGATGGTGATGATGAAGTTTTGAATTCATATGCAACTGTTTTATACCCAAAGGAATATATTGCTCTCTTGTTTTTCTTGAGGTTTTTCATTTAAAACATATCCTTGCGTAAAGTTGAGGCAATTGTGGAGTGACAAGAAATAGGGTAAAGCGTCAATAAAAATTAAAAAAAAAAAATAATTAAACTAAATAATTATAAGTCAGAGTTGTTAACAAGAGGATTCCCCAGTTATACAGCTGTTCCAACACATGAACCCCATAACCCACAAAAGTTCGAAAATGTTCGGAAAATTTTTGCGCACGATAACTCTTGAAGGGAGTAACCGATTTGGCCCACACTTTGTACATCGTTAAAGTTCTATCTGACTTAGATGAAGCTCCAATATGTACTCAATCCGTCCACTACTTCGGGTACCTTCCACACAAAATTTCGGAAAAGTTCAGTTTAGGACCTGCTCTCGAACCACTTTGATTTTTGTTGTATCAACTTGTATTCGCTGTTCCCCATACGACGGTACAAGTTTCATAAGGGGCAAGTACATACTTCCTGAGAAAATAGCCTGAAAGGTGCAAAAACTCCCTATGACACAGTGTGTAGTGGTTGAAGCGCAAGATAACTCTCGAACGGATCAACCGATTTGGTCCAAAATTTGGGAATTCCCGGGCAAATTTTTAAAAATTCCCGGGAAAACGGGAAATGATATTTCTAAATATATGTATATACACATATTACCAAAATGATGTGTCGTAATTTTATGCTTAATAAATATAAATGAAGAAGTACAAATTTCAACGCATTAAAAAAAAAAATAAATTGCCTGTTCCCGTACTTTATAAAGTGGTAAAAGTCGAAAACGATTTTCATATAAATTTTGTGTACGGGAACGCAGACTGTGTAAAACTTCAGCATTTTGGCTGCACCTAAATAAGAGCGATTGATAACAGCAGTCGTATTTCATCTAACGCTTTTGTTTAGGTGTATATATCTCTGCCACCACAAATAACTTTCACGCCGACGTAGTCAACTTAACTGGCGCTGATATTTACATTTGTTCATTCGTTTAGAAATGCAAAAAAACGGAAGCGCCAAAAGAAAAACAAATTGTCTATCTAACAACACAAGTTTTTGAAGTTGAAAGTCCTATGGTAAGTAAAACTAAATAACATTTCATTCTTCATTATTGAGTAATATAATTTATTTCATAGGAAAATTAAGATATCTGATGTATGGCAACATTTCAACAAACGCAACGATTCGGCAGAATGCAAAATTTGCAAAAAGGTTCTTGTTCGCAAAGGAGGCTGCACGAGCGGTTTAATTCGACATCTCCTTCGTGTCCACAATCTTGAGCTACAGGAATCTGTATGTCAACGAAAAGTCAACAGTAACGAATTGAAGAAAGAAGCCTCAAACAATATAAAACGTTTTCCGACCAACCAAACAATGCCGCAACTAATATCGAAATTAGCAGCAGTAGATGGTTTATCAGTACGAGTAATAACTAGAAGTTCATTTATCCGAGAGAGTTTTGCTCAAAGAGGAATGTCGTTACCAAAAAATTAAAGTGACGTAAAAAACCAAATTATGAAGTATCACAATAGTGTCAAACAAGACATGGTGAATGAAATTCAAGTGGAGGTTTCCAAAAATGGGCGATTTACTCTAATGCTAGTCGAGTGGTCCAGTTTATCACAAAGAACATATTTGAATAACTGTATCAGCGGAAAATACTTTTTTCATAACTTGGGCCTGATTTATATATCAGGAAGGTGTACTGCCTCTGAAATTCGAAAAATGATGGAAGAAAAACTGCAGGAATATGGATTACATTTTGAAAACCACATTGTAGCAAGAGTTTCTGATGGCCCGAACGTTATGAAAAAACTTGTTTCCGAAAGTCCTATTGAAGGGTTCTTTTCCTGGAATCATGCCATTCATTTAGCTGTTGTTGACGTTTTATACACACAAAAAGAAGTATTGGATTCAGACAGTGAAACTGAACAAAGTAGTGACGGAGAGTGTAATAATTATGAAATAAATGGTAAGAATATAACAAGTTCAAAATATTTATGTTTCTCATATATTATTATTTTATTGTTTTAGATATCTTTAGAGATGCTGTGGATCGCGCTAGAAAAATTGTCAAAGTATTTAAAAGAAGTCCTCTGAAGAATGCCCGCCTACAAAAATATGATAAGGAGGAATTAAACAAGAAAGTCCACCTAGTAATTGACGTTAATACAAGATGGAATAGCATGGTAGCTATGCTTCAAAACTTTTTAAAAGCAAAGACTGCCATCATGAAAACATTAATTGACTTTGATTCTGCAAATTTATGGAATGAAGATGATGTGCCTGTAATTGAGATATTGGTGAACGTTTTATATCCAATTAAAGAAGCAGTAGAAGCATTAAGTAGACGTGACACAAATTTAATTATTGCCGATGCCGTCTTAAGGACATTGTACGATCAATTAAATTCCATCGATCATACAATTTTTCGGAAATTACTAGAAACAATAAAAGCGAGAATTACTGACCGACGTGACTCAAAAATGATGTCTCTACTGAAGTTTTTAAGAGACCCAGATAGTTTGGGGAATACTGATGTGCCAAAAAAAGTCGTAAAGTTGTATGCAGAAGAAATTTATGGTCGACTGTTTAGTGAAGTAGAATCGGATGTATCATCTGGTAGTGATGATGACATACCAAATGTAGAAAATGTTGAAAGCTTTGAAAGTAAATTTAAAGATGCCATTGCAGCAGCAAAATCAACCCCCAAAAAATCAAAACCATGCCACAAAAGTTTTTTTTAGAAAGGAATTAGCGTTGTATGAAGTGAGTAAAAGTAGAACTAAAAGATTGGACTATTTATATGATGCTTTATTATCCATAAAGCCAACTTCTGTGGAATGTGAGAGAACATTTTCTATTGCAGGAAATTTTTGCACCAAAAAAATAAACAGAATGTAAAGCGACCTGTTAAATGCACTGGTAGTTTTAAAATCATATTTTTTAAAATCAAATTAAAAGTTCCTCGTACTTTATTTGGTACATATATTTTTAATACAATTTCTTATAAAACGTATAGGAAAATACTCATATAATATTTAAAATGAATTGTTAATTTTTTTTGTTTTAAATGTTGTACAATGACGAAGAACGTCAATTTGTGTTATAATCCTTATTATTCAATAAATAAACCACTCCAACACATTCGCATTTTTATTCATAAGACTTGTTAAAAGTCCCGGGAACCCGGGAATGAAATTTTTTAATTCCCGATTTCCCGGGAATGTGTCAGCATGTTGCATACTCTTTAAATTATGATATTAAAATAATACACAATAGTTTTAAGAATTCTAATCAATGATTGATTTAAATACGTTATTACTGAAAACAAAAAAGTCTCAATAAATCTAAATCTAATCTAAAAATCTCTCAATAATTCTTGGAATAATCTTTAAAAAAATCACCCCTGTCGGCTCCACTAAAACTACTGATCAACACAATAACATACCAAATGAAAAATTAACGATAGAACTATATAATGCCAGTTAAATATAAGTCTATATAAAGCACTATATAAAACGCTACTTCATTGAAAATTACCTCACAGGGTAGACTTTGGATAAAAATAAATAGAGGCCCCACATAAGAACTTCACAAACTTGATGTACCCATCTGCTACCATAGGTACTCATCTGTCGGTGTTTTCGTCAGTTGTTTCGGGTTACTGAAGAGATATCGGATTTAAAATGCAATTTCGTTAGTATCATTCCCCAATTGAAGGTGTGCCATAATATTCATTAATACATAAACTTATTTTCACTGAAGCTTAACTCCCAAGCTTAAATTCATGGTGGCAGCAATATTGTCAATTACAAACAAGTAAGAAAATATCAGTCAGCAAACAAAAAATTATGCCGTATACAACATATATTAATTTTGTATAACTCAAATCTGACGAATTTAAGCCGAATCTTGGCTACTAGAAGAGGATTTTTCTGGAAGAGCCCAAACCTATTATTACCCTAAGGTTCTGTAACACGAATTCACCTCCGATTTTAGTAAATACAGTGAAAATTTTTATAGCCTCCACCATGATATGGAGGGTATAATTAAATTTGTCATTCCGTTTATAACACATCGAAATATTCATCGGAGACCTTATAAAGTATATATATTTTTGATCAGGGTAAAATTCTGAGTCGATCTGTGCACGTCCGTCCGTCCGTCTGTACGTCTGTGGTAATCACTCTAGCATCCACAAAAATGGAGATAGGACGCTGAAATTTTGGGAAAATGCGTCTTTTGTTTGCAGGCAGGTCAAATTCGATGATGGGCTATATTGGTCCACGTTTTGGTATAGCCCCCATATAACGGTACCCCCCGATTTACGGTATTTTGACGTTTTTAGCTACATTTTCAGACAGATTTAGCTATAATTTGACATTTAGGGTTCTTAAGTGTCAATAAACCTATATAACAAAAGTTGTGGACATAGGTCCACGTTTTGGTATAGCCCCCATGGAACAATTTTCAGTTGATAATTATTCAACTTCGAACTTTATTGTGCATGTTCACAATTGTTAGTAAATATAGTACCATTATATTGGGGCTTTTTCCAAAATATGAACCAATATTCACAATTATTAATTTATATGATCTTTGGCCACTAGGACCCTTAAATGCCAAACTATAGCTAATTCGGTAAGAAACTGGCCATAATTTTTGGTGGACAAGTATTTATTTTATTTTTATTTATTTTATTTTTAAGCATTGTGGCGCTTTTTTATTGGGATAGCGTTTGCAATTTTGTTTTTTTCAAAATAGTCTGGCTTAATCCCATTGTTGTTGTTTTAATATTTTAAAACAACTATTTTATTAGTGGAAAAGATTTGGCATTGTTCGCCAAGGGGTAAGGCAGGGAATACTATAGTTTCGATCCACGCCACTGGATCTCATCAGTTCCCTTGTTTCTTGTTTGTGGATATTCTCCACCGAAGTTATTTTTCAATAACTTCTTCAACAAGAAACTTTTTATACCCAAACATCAATCGTCAGCTCGAAGTATAAAGGTAAGCGAAGAAAAAAGTTCAATGAGAAGTTTTTCCTTGGCAACCTCATACAACTCCGACGAAAGTGTCAAAACATGCCAATGAAAGTAGAAATTATCACCTTTACAACGATGTATAGCATACTGTCGTATGTGGTCTAATAATGAAGATATCGCAATAGTCGCTAATACAACCCACGGATTAAGCAAGTAAGCAAAAAGATTATGTGGAG
Organism: Musca autumnalis; assembly: GCF_047663935.1. NCBI lineage: Eukaryota > Metazoa > Arthropoda > Insecta > Diptera > Muscidae > Musca > Musca autumnalis. Next base: position 59,165,819 of record NW_027411755.1, read on the forward strand.
AAAAGTCAAGATTTTTTTTATGCGAATATCTCCGATTCTGGTAGGAGTATTCCAAAAGGAAAGGAAAAAAAAAATAAAACATTTTGAAAAAGTGTCCGATTTCACTCAGAAATCCCAATACATATGAACTTTATAGGTTCTCCAGCGAATATTTCGATGTGTTGCAAATGGAAACGCAAATTTAATTATACTCTCCATGGTGGAGGGTATAAAAGTACAATAATTAGTCGCCCTTCAGTAATGGAATTAAAGTAAAATGATACAGATATAGCGTGTAAATTGCATCAAAAAGGTCAAACATACATATGGGAAATATGAATAGATTTCAATGATGCATTTATTCAATATCCCAAAACGGACGAAGATATATATAGGAGGTATATCTAAATCTGTCTATTGTGGGGAATATCAGCCATTTTTAATTGTCAGATTGTTTTTGAAAAATAAAAAAGTCAGTCGTGTTTTGGTGTTCTCTTCGATTATACCCCAGCAAAATTTGAAGGAAGGGGTTCCATGCGATGACGTGATTTCATGTCTCTTTTGCATTGGTTCAAACGAAGTCGTGAGAGATCCGATCTTTTCGTTAGCATTTAAACCAATGCAAAGATAGTCATGAAAGATCCGATTTTTTCATCAGCATTTGAACCCATGCAAAGGAAGTCGTGACGGATCCGATATTTTCATCAACATTTGAACTCATTCCATCGATCCAATAAAGATAAATTTTGTGTTTTTATTTATACACATTTTTGTAAATATATAAGATTAGTTATTTACAATAGGCTTGATGTTGTCGGAGACTCGAAATCACAACCAACATTGTTAAAACTCTCGTCGAAATGTAAAGGGTTGGTGAAAATGACATGCCAAAGCATTGGTGAACATGACATGTCAAGGCATTGGTGTAAATGACATGCTTTGGATCCAAAAAGGAATAGCATCTTTTGGGGTCCACGCTCATAAAAAATTCATCGATGAAGATGCTAAAAATATGACATGCCAGATCACTTGCACCCATGATTGAATGTCATCTTTGGCATCGAACATTTTGCTGGGATACTATTCGAAAAGAAACTGTATTAAGTTTTGTTTGTGACGCTTGACGAGTCAGTTATGAGCAGAACACAAGTTCAATAGCGGTATAACTGGTTTAAGGAAGTCCCAGAAAATAACCGAAAAAACACATCAAGTTCGGTCAAATGTGAAGGTTTTGCTCGCTGTTTTCTTCGACTACAATGGCGTAGTGTACCATGAATTCTTAACACATGGTCGCACGGTCAAAAAGGAGCACTTCCTTGAAGTTATGTGCCATTTGCGCGAAGCAACACGTCAGTAATTTACAGAATTGTGGAAAAAACAATAATGGATTTTGCACCATGGTAACGCACCAGCTCACACATCAATGCGTGTGCGTGAGTTTTTGGCCAAAAATAAAACTGTTATCTTGTTATCCCAGCAAAATGTTCGATGCCAAAGGTGCTATTCAAGAATGGGTGCAAGTGAAATGGAATGTCATTTTTTTTAGCATCTTCACTCACACGGTGCTCTTGAATCAAATTTAAATGGAGGGTGCATACACCTGGGAAGTTTTTGCGTATTCTGAACCTACAATGTTCTTAGATGAGAAAAATCAAAAAACCAAAAAAATCGCCGGAGCGCTTTTTAAATAAATCGCGATTCAAGTTGACATTTTTAGGGGTTGTTTAGGTTTTCACGAATTTGCTTTGAAACCGCTGGCCCTATCAAAATGGGACAGAAAAAAATGTTGTAGCTATAAAAATTCTCTACAAGATTGACCTTTACGGTATTTTCGTAGGTTTTACCATTTTTGAGATATTGAAGTTCAAATTGGGACAATGCACTGACTGTTTCGCCCCCTTATAAAACAATGTCATGAAGGGTGCGTCTTAACTACCCAGCAAACCAAATGTCGGATGTCCGACATATCGCAACAATTTCGAAAGCAAAATCGTTCAGATTTCGTATCGATTTCTATACAATTTTTCGTAGGGTAATTCGTTCAGATTTCGTTCCGATTTCGGAGAAAATGTCGGAAGTAAATTTCCCTTCGAATATGCTAATGTTTTTCTTCCGATTTCGTTACGAATTCGGATCGATATGTCGGAAACAAACTTCCATTCGCACAACAACCACCTTTTGTATATATCTAACAAGCAACATTTTAGTTTGTTGTCGTAAAACAAAATGGTTGGTTATAAAATTCGCATAAACATTTTTTAAATATTTTAAATATAAATGCAACATAAAATAATTCAAGCTAGTGATGATAGACTCAACATATTCGTACACAGAGTTTGCATTGTTCTACTATAACTACAAAATGATAACAACAGTGAAAATCATTAGATATCTTTGAAATTATAATCTTCCGATAAAAACATAACAAAAAAATTTACCAATAAAAAAGAGTCATTAGAGAAAATTTCCTTCTATAATCATATGAAATTATTCCAAAATCGTTCAGAAATCTTTACGAAAGTTCGGAAGGTACCTCCGATTTTCATACGATATTATTCCGAAATCGTTCAGAAATCTGAACGAAAATTCGGAGGAAAGAATTCGAATTCCGAATTTCCCAAGGATTTTCTTCCGATTTCGTTGCGAATTCTGATCGAAATCGATCCGATTTCGCTCCGACATTTCGTTCCGAAATTATGTCAACCACTTCATACAACTTTCGTTAAGATATCGTTACGATTTCGGATCAGATATCGGACGTTACGTCCGAAGTTTGTTCCGATTTCGTTACGATATCGGTACGATTGGTTTGCTGGGTAACTTTTAATGAACACCGCTTACACAGGGGAAGTTTTTGTGAATTCTGAAACAGCAGTGTTCATAGATGAGAAAAATCCAAAAACAAGAAAAAATCGCTGTACGGATTTTTAAATAAATCGCGGTCAAAATTCACATTTTTAGGTGTTTTTTAGGTTTTCACGATTTTGCTTGGAAACCGCAAGTCCAATCGAAATGGAGCTGAAGAAAATGTTGTAGCTGTGAAAATTCTCTACAGGATTGGCGTTTATGATTTGTTCTCAGGCTGTACCATTTTTGAGATAAACGAGCTCAATTTACATTTTTAGGTTTTTTTTGTTAGGGTTTCGCGATTTTGCTTGAATACGGCAAATACTATCGGCATGGGACCTGAAAAAATCTTATAGCTGTTAAAATTCTCTCCAAGACTGGCTTATGTAATTTTTCCTAGGTTGTACCATTTTTTTAGATATATAAGTTTAAGTTGGGAATTTGCAGTCATGACATTGTTTTATAAGGAGACGATACAGAATTGAATTGAATTTGAATTGTCCCAATTTCAACTTCTATATCTCAAAAGTTGTAAAACCTACGAAAATATCATTAAGAACAATCTTGTAGAGAATTTTGATAGCTACAAAATTTTCTTTATTCCCTTTTTGATAGGACTTGCGGTTTCCAAGCAAAATCGCAAAAACCTAAACAACCCCTAAAAATGTCAACTTGAATCGCGATTTATTTAAAAAGCGCTCCGGCGATTTTTTTGTTTTTTGATTTTTCTCATCTATGAACATTGTAGTTTCCGAATCCGCAAAAACTTCCCAGGTGTAAGCACCTTCCATTTAAATTTGATTCAAGAGCACCGTGCTCATTCTTTTTACAAGAGCGTGACCCCCAAAAGATGCAATTCATTTTCAGATCCTAGCATGTCATCTTCACTAACTCGGTGCAATGGCATCTTCAACAATTATTTGGCATGGCATCTATACCAATTCTTTGACATGTCATCTTAACTAATTCCCTAGAATAGCATTTTCGCTAATCTTTGGCATGTCATTTTCACCAACCCTTTGGCATGAATTATTCACGTCTTGTTCGGAAAATGCTGTATTGAAATATGGCTTTTTTATACCCTCCACCATAGTATGGAGGGTATATTAAGTTTGTTTTTCCGTTTGTAACGCATTGAGATACTCATTTGCGACCCTATAAAGTATATATATTCTTCATCAGGGTAAAATTCTGAGTCGATCTGTGCACGTCCGTCCGTCTGTGGTAATCACTCTAGCATCCACAAAAATGGAGATAGGATGCGTCTTTTGTTTGCAGGCAGGTCTAGTTCGATGATGGGCTATATCGGTCCACGTTTTGGTATAGCCCCCATATAACGTATCCCCCGATTTACGGTATTTTGACGTTTTTAGCTACATTTTCAGACCGATTTAGCTATAATTTGACACTTAGGGTTCTTAAGTGTCAATAAACTTATATAACACAAGTTGTGGACATAGGTCTACGTTTTGGTATAGCCCCCATATAGCGGTACCCCCCGATTTATGATATTTTGCCGTTTTTAGCTACATTTTCGGACCAATTTAGCTATAATTTGACATTTAGGGTTCTTAAGTGTCAATAAACTCATTTAACAAAAGTTGTGGACATAGGCACACGTTTTGGTATAGCCCCCATATAACTATACCCCCCGATTTACGGTATTTTGCCGTTTTTAGCTACATTTTCAGACCAATCTAGCTCTAATTGGACATTTAGGGCTCTTAAGCGTCACTAAACTTATATAACAAAAGTTGTGGACATAGATCCACGTTTTGGTATAGCCCCCATATAAAGGTACCCCCCGATTTACGGTATTTTGACGTTTTTAGCTACATTTTCAGACCGATTTTACTATAATGTGACATTTAGGGTTATTTAGTGTCAATTAACTTATATAACAAAAGTTGTGGACATAGGTCCACGTTTTGGTATAGCCCCCATATAACGGTACCCCGATTTACGGTATTTTGACGTTTTTATCTACATTTTCAGACCGATTTAGCTATAAATTGACATTTAGTTTAGGTTCTTAAGTGTCAAAAAACTTATAAAAAACTAGTGGACATAGATCAATGTTTTGGAATAACCCCTATATAACGTTACCGCCCGATTTCAGGTGTTTTGGCGATTTAAGTCTAGACCGAATTAGCTATAATTTGATATTTAGGGTTCTTAGTGACCAAAAAACTTATATTCGAAAAAATTATGAACATAGGTACATGTTTTGGTATAGCCCCATATAACGGTACCTCCTGATTTTCGGTATTTTGAGATTTTTACCTACAAGTTTTAACCGAATTAGCTGTAATTTGAACATTTGTTATTTGAAGTTCTTAGTGGTCACCACACCTCTCCACCAAAATTGTCAGAAATTTTGGGAAAATACGTCTTTTGTTTGCAGGCAGGTCAAGTTCGAAGTTCGTGTCAATAAACTTATATAACAAAAGTTGTGGACATAGGTCCACGTTTTGGTAGAGCCCCCATATAACGGTACCCCCGATTTATGGCATTTTGACGTTTTTACTTAAATTTACAGACCGATTTAGCTATAAATTGACATTTAGGGTTCTTAAATGTCAATAAAGTTATATAACTAGTGGACATAGGTCCATGGTTTGGAATAGCCCCCATATAACGTTACCGCCCGATTTCAGGTATTTTGGCGTTTAAATTCACATTTCTAGACCGAATTAGCTATAACTTCATATTTAGGGTTCTTAGTGACCAAAAAACTTATATTTGCAATAATTATGAACGTAGGTCCATGTTTTGGTATAGCCTCATATAACAGTACCTCGGTATAACGGATTTCGGTATCCCCATATAACGGATTTTCGGTATTTTGAGAATTTTACCTACAAGTTTTAACCGAATTATCTGTAATTTGAACATTTGACATTTGAAATTCTTAGCGGTCACCACACCTCTCCACCAAAAATTGTCAAGAAAGGTCGATGTATTGATAAAGCTCCCATATAAAAGTACCTCCCGATTTTCAGTAATTTGATGATTTTAACTACAATATTAAACCGAACTAGCAGTAATTTGACATTTGAAGTTCTTAGTGGTCACAACACCTCTCCATAAAAAATTGTCAACATAGGTCCATCTTCGGATATAGCTCCCATATAACGGTACCTCCCAATTTTCAGCAATTGACAATTTTAGCTAAAATTTTTAACCGAACTTACTGTAATTTGACATTTGAAGGTTGTAGTGGTCACCACACATCTGCCTCAACAATTTTCAACATAGCCCCAATATAACGATACTTCCCGATTTTCGATACTTTGAGGATTTTACTTAAAATGTTTTACCGAACGTAGGTCCATGTTTTGGTATAGCCCCAAAACAAACCTCCCGATTTTCCGTACCTTAGCTTTTTTTGGACGAAATTTTTGTAATTTGAAATTTAAAAATCAACAAAAATTGTTCATTTAAGTTAATATTTTCGTATAGCCCACATTCCTCCGAACTAGCTGTTAATGACATTTGAAATTCCCACGTTATCTACCGATTTTCGGTATTTTGAGGATTCTAGCTACAATTTTTAACCGAATTAGGAGTTATTTGACATTAAAGGCTCCCATCAAAAACTGGCAACATAGGTACATGTTTTATTATAACCCCTGTATAATGGTACCTCCCAATTTCTAGCCCACCAAAAATTGTCAACATACATAGTTAGATATAGGCACCATAAAAAAGGGCCTACCGAATGAAACATTTTATGTACATTATCTGACATTTTAACGTAAATACTTAAAGTTGAGGACCGGAATGAAAACTAATTATTCCATTTTAGTTCAGAATATTTGATGGTGGAGGGTATGAAAAGTTCGGCCCGGCCGAACTTAACGCTTTTTTACTTGTTATACCCTCCACCATAGTATGGAGGGTATATTAACTTTGTCATTCTGTTTGTAACACATCGAACTAATCATTTGCGACCCTATAAAGTATATATATTCTTGATCAGGACAAAATTCTAAGACGATCTAGCCATGTCCGTCTGTCTGTCCGTCTGTCCGTCTGTTGTAATCACTCTAGCGTCCGCAATAATTGAGATAGAGTGCTGAAATTTTGCACCCGAGGGTCTTTTTTTCCATAGGCAGGTCAAGTTCGAAGATGGGCTATATCGGTCCACTTTTTGGTATAGCCCCCATATAACGGTACCTCCGGATTTGAGGTATTTTGACGTTCTTCGCCGCATTTGCAGACCGAATTAGCTATAATTTGGCACTTAGGGTTCCTAGTGATCAACAAACCTATATCCCAAAGGATATGGGCATAGATCCATGTTTTGGTATAGTCCCCATATAACGGTACCTCCCGATTTTCGATATTTTGTGAATTTTAGCCACAATTTTTAACCGAACTATCTGCAATTTGACATTTGAGGTTCTCAGTGGTAATGAAACATCTCCACGAAACATCGTCAATATAGGTCCATGTTTTGGTATAGCCCCCATATAACGGTATCTACCGATTTTCGGTATTTTGAGAATTTTAGCTGCAATTTTTAAACGAACTAGCTGTAATGATCGGTATTTTGAGAATTTTAGCTACAATTTTGTCTATTCAAAAATAATCGTCAATATAGGTCCATGTTTTGGTATATCCCCCATATAATTGTACCTCCCGATTTTCGGGAACTTTCAGTGGTCACGAAATTACTTCACTAAAATTCGTCAACATGGGTCCATTTTTGAGGGTCTACATTGTTTTGATGAAACTACCCTCAATTTGACTCTTGAAGTTCCCTGCAGCTATAAAACTTTTCCGCCAAAAAATTTAAAGATAGGTTGACTCTTTGATATAGCCCCGTAGGTGGTACCTTTCCCCTAGCTGAACACATTTTTTTAGATTAGATCAAAATGGAGGTGAAAGTCTGGGGCACGGAAAATTGCTCTTGAGGAAGAAAGGCCTTAGTGAGTATATTATGATCCCCGAAGGACAGATCCGCCGTGAGTCGAACTTCCGCGTTATGGTGTGATGAAATTTTTGTTAGAGACCCTGTGGGCCATCAGGAATTAGCGTTATATCTTTGTTCACTGTTGCTTAAGTGCTCTACAAAAACAACAAATAAATATATAATGCTAATTCATGATGGCTTACAAGGTCTCTTGCAAAAACTTCATCACGCCATAACGCGGAAGTTCGACTCACGGCGCATCTGTCCTTCGGGGTTTTTAATATACACACACCAAGGGCTTTCATCTCCAAAAGGAATTATCTCTGCCCCAACATTTGTGTTCACAGTGTAATTTAAGCAATAGTGGGAGACAGTAGGAGTCTATCCATTGTCGAAAAGTTGTTCCACCTAAAATTGTAAAAGCACCCTAATTATTCCATTTTAATTAAGACTATTTTATGGTGGAGGGTATAAAAAGTTCGGCCCGGCCGAACTTAACGACTTTTTACTTGTTATTTATTCAAATCAAGTTATGAAATAACTATAAATTAATTATCATCAAAATTATAATTGCAGCTTGTTGTAACAGTAATTGTTTATTGAATCTGCGACTGCATTCATGTGAATACTTCTTAAACCTGTTTGATAGGCTTGTTGATCCTGGTTCTGCTCCCATCGACCATGACATTAAACACTATTGTTTTCAACTCTGCCGCCCAAGTGGTGAACAAAGTGGCCGTAGATTTATTGGCTGATATTTGTATATTCCTCGCGTGGAAAAGGGTAGTTAGATCAGACAAAAATGAGTTCAGCCATCCACAAATGTCATCAGGGAAGGCACCTGACACCAAGATCGTACAATCATCCGCATACGTTATAGGTTAGACAGTTCCTGCAATATCACCTCGTACAACACCAAGTTTCACTCTACGGGTCTCCGACATCGTCCAAACATATAATTTATTATCCAACGTTTCAAACTTGGCCGGAGCGTAGGCTGCTCGATGAACTCAAACAGCGTGGAGTGCTTGACAGTCTCAAAGTGTTACTATCACTGTTCTATCGCACGGCTTACTTTGATTGAGTCCTAAACTAATTTAATTCCTCCGCAACTGATTGATTGATTCATCTTACAAAAGTTCCCATCACCAGTACAGATTTCGACATGGACTCTAACTGCAAATTACTATAAATCTTACATAGCTCTTATAAATCTTAGATAAGTATAAGCAATTATATGTACAAGTGTATAAATAAAAATACAAAATTCATCTCTATTGGATCGATGGAATGGGTTCAAATGCTGATGAAAATATCGGATCTATCACGACTTCCTTTGAATGGGTTCAAATGCTGATGAAAAGATCGGATCTTTCACGACTTCAGTTGAACCAATGCAAAAGATCCAGTGAAATCATGGCATCTCATGGAACCACTTCCATTAAATTTTGCTGAGATCAACCACTATATTCACCGAACTCCCGCTGACTGTTTTCTCTTCCCAAAACTGAATTTAAAACATTCATATCGCACGTTTTGTAATAGCCCCATATAAAGTTATCGCCCGATTTCAGGTATTTTGGGCTTTTTCACATATCTGACAGCTATAATTTCCGATTAGCTATACAAAAAAACAACTGAGCCAAGTCTATAGACGGGTCGGAGCCGACTATGTGATAGCCTACACTACTACCCCTGTGCATAAGCTTTTGACTGGTAACATTCAAAATATTAACATTGGGATAGCTTAGCGTCTTTGCTCTGAATGTCTTCATTAATACAGATCAATTTTGTTGAAGTATGTACAACTCAAATAAAAAAATGGAAAAGTGGGATGTACGCCAACCATCAATAGGTTATCAACCCCCAAAATTTCGTGAGGATCCGATCAAAATTGCGCTTATTGCGATATCTCCGCTATTTGACCACCTACGCCAACCTGCTTTACATCATTGTAACGGTGGGATTTTGTACTTTCATAGTCACACTTTGCTTTTGGAAGCTCCCCAACCAAAGCTGTGATATTCGTCATTATAATTAAAATTGCAAAAATGAAAAGTTTAGTTCCGCTATAACTTGAAATTAAGGGTTTGAAGTACTCAAAAAAGCTTCTCCATCAAATATTGTGAACAAAAATAGGTCCCCGTTTTAGAATATTCCCCATAAATGATACCAACCGATTTCTAAGGTTTTGAAGGTTTTAGATATACGTTCAGACCGGATTACCTATAATTTGCCTTTTAGGGATCTTAATGGTTAATAAACTTCTCCAACGATAACTTTTGGTCATATTTCCATGTTTTGGTATGTTCCCCATACAAAGAGCCAAATTGGATGTAATTAGGCGCTCAAAGTTCAATACGTCCCCAGTTTAGAATAGTCCCATACAACGGTAAAGCCCTATTTGAGTTATTGTGAAGTTTTTATCTACATTCGCAGACCGGATTATCTGTAATATGGCATTTTGGATTTCTAGTGGTCAGAACATAGGTCCAAGATTTGGTGTAGCACCCATATAAATCGTATGGCTCGATATCAGGAATTTTTAAATATTTAGCTTACCAAATTTACCAAGATTACATATTTGGGGTTCCCTGTGGCCAAAAACATATCCACCTGAGGGTGGATCCTCTGTATCCAGACTCAAAAATTGTGCAACTTGGACTGGTTGCATCCACTAAGAATCAGGAAAAAGGTGAGTGTGGTTAGCTGGGCAGCTAGACTAATGCAGCGTGTCGTGTGATCCCAATTCACATGCTGGGTGCAATACGAATTGAGGCTACATCGTCCTGATCTTAACTGGTCTAAAACCACTCGTGTTTGCCTCGGCAGCTGGCACTCTTGTGCTGCGATGGTCCCTAAGTACGGCATTCACACGGTATCCCTGTACCGCCTGCGCAACTGCATCAGTGGGAATGCTATCCAAGCCTGCCTCACTGGCCTAAAGGTTGCTAGGTCTTGAAGATCTTTCTTGACGTGTCTGAATAGGGAAAGCCTGTCCATTAAATCGTGGAAGGAACGCCCACGGTGCACGGTTGGGCAACAGGAAAAAGAATTTCTCATCGTGAGGAGGAGTAGTACCTCTACAATTTTTGCAACTGGCGACAAGAGGTAAATCGGTTTGTTAGATTCAACGCTGTTGGTATCCTTGTCAGGTCTCAGCAGCGGGACCACCATGCCAACTTTCCAGGCATCTGGTACAATATGGTTGGCTAGCGGTATGTTGAGGAAACTTTTAAATACTTAACTCCGCGTTCATCCAATTGCTTAAGCATTACCAATTAAATTCCGTAAAGGCCCAACGCTTTGGATGATTTCGCGTTCGCATCGTAAATTATGGTGGTACCTCCTTGCGTGGGAGGGATCTTCTTATTATGTGTTTATGTTCATGTATTTGGCATTTATAGTTCCCAGTGGTTAAACGGTAATCTCAAGAATATTTTATTTAGCTTCCTTTTGAAGGTATAAAGCATTCCTATAATTCCAAAGGTCCACTCTTTGATATAGCCTCATAGTACTGTAACTCGAGATGTTCAGTATTTTGAAGATTTTAGCCACATTATATATCCGAAATAATTTATTATTTAGCTTTAGTTAAGGCTATAAAACATGCCCCCCGAATGTTGTATGTGCAGGTCTACGTTTTGATGTAGCCGCCTAAAACGATACCGCTTGATGTTCGGTATTTTAAAGGCTTTAAGAAAACTGAAAAGACTAAACTTTGGTATTTAGTCTTCGTCGTGGGTACAAAATATTCCGGCAGACTATCGCCTGATATTCGGTGTTTTTAATGATAAAACCACATTACCCAAAGGAAACGGCTGACATCTTGATTTCATTTTTAGGCAGGTACGTAGCCGGAAATGTAACTCGACACATTTTCGGTGGAGGCAGGGCCCACCCATCCCCACTGTCTTCGTCGGTGGTATTAGGAACAGGTCCACATTTTAATATAGCCTCCCACAGTAGAGAAGCAACTGATGTATGTAAGTACATATAATCCTCGCATGTCTATGAATAAAATAGCACGCAAATAAATTGTAATGCCAACGTACCCTAACCCTATTAGAGACAATCGGCATAAGAATACACACATTTGTATGTATGCATGTATGTATTTCCCATGTTACCTCAACTTTGGTGTGTAATTAACATATGATGTGCATGTAATTAAAATTCTTCTTCCAACATATAATTTACATACATACCGACACATGCATGCATTTTTTGTGTTTCACCATTTCTTCTTTTGAGTTCTGCGTTCTTTTTCAAAGAAATGTGCAACGTGTCGTGGGTAATATACCCGTGTATTTATTTAACATAAAAAATGCAAAAAATAGTGTAAAATTAAAAAAATATTACAATTTATGAAACATTTTCTTTGCAATGTTAATAGAGATCCAACCGGAAGAAAAAATGTACTCGAAATTAAAGCTCTTAATATGCTTTAGATTTCGCAAATGAATGCAGTGGGTATTCTAACGTACAGAGGTATGCATTAAAACTTAAAACTCTCTATGTTAAATTTTCCCTAAATTTTATTGTCAAAGTAATTGCCAAAATTCATTCGATTTCCTCCTATTCCACTTACACTGAAAATCATTACAAATGTTAGTCATACATAAAAATACAACCATTTAACCAATTTACACCTGGCTTGAAGTTAACGTGTTCAACATATATCAACGATTTTGCGACAACAACAAAACTGGTATGCTTTAGGTTATCGGGTATTTTTAGAGTAACACAATTTTAACAAATATTGAACCAAATGCAAGTGCCTAGATTCAAACATTCAGTTACTATGGTCATTTACGCCTCATCGATGCGATGTGATGTGCTATGCCATGCCATATCGAAACCCAGGTGGCCTTTAACGTTTATAATGTATTTGAGTAGTAAATTGACCCATTGAGTATTCTCTCTATGTTCGTGTAAAATAGTACAGGGTTGGGGGAAATGGAATTTACTATTTTGAAATGTAATTTCAATTGACTATGGGATAAACAATTGTTTCAAAAATTTTCGTCGTCAAACAATGTGGCGGTTGATTATGTGGTGTATATATTCATATTACTCGCGTGGAAGAACTCTACATTGTCCATGAGATATGTATTTAGCGGGAATTGACGTCATAAGCGTACTTTCGATATATTCGAACAGCATAGGATGGCTGACCGTTTCATTGGCTTTAATCAGGTCCAATGCAATGTTCTGGTTGAGACATCAGCTAATATTTGCTTTCGTAACCCGTATTGATGATCCGCAACTGGATAACACGCTCCGATGTTAGGGTGTAGTAACGCTTCAAGGACATTTGTTACTGTTGGCTAAAATTAGATCGGTCTGTATGATAAATCTTTGCTGACATCCTTGCTGGTCTTCAGTAACGATACCACCCTACCCATTTGCAAAAATTTAAATATATTAAGATTGGAAATCTCTATAGTTAACATTTGTCAATAGATGGATTTAAGCTCTGTTGTTACGATATCATAACAACATTCTGTTAAGTAGTTTACCATTTCAGGCGATTTTAAGATCATACTCAATGAACTGGAAACTGCTATGGAATACAACCCTGAGTCCAAATCTTTGCGCTTTAATGGGATTTTTAACATTAACATACCCCTGTTGTTGATAAAATGTTTATATACTATGTTTCATAAACATATTTGCATTATACATCTTTTCTAGTCTTTATGTTCTATGTCTTTGCCATTTGCAGGCTTCGAAACTATTAGGGTGACTAACGAACAGTTGGTGAATTCCCTCAAATACTCGACACTTGGTTCATCCAGGTGTTTTAGCATCACCATTAAAATTTCGTCAGGTCCAAGCACTTTGGATAACATCTGCAACATCACCTTTCGGCTGGAGGACACCGCAATCCACGTAAACCTCTTCTTCTCGTCCGGTCGGCAGCTCAATAAGTTGAGAGTTAACATGACCTGCTCAACTCTTCATCAAAACCACGGCGATAAGCATCGATAGAGTCCGATTAACTTTGCCCAGGGTTTTGCTCACCGAATAATCTATTGATTTTCAATATCAGTTTGAACAATGTCAGGACTAACGCGAGCGGCGGCAGCCTTATGATGTCTCTAAAATTTATCCGTACTACCCGCACATCAGAGGAATTGCGCAGTTTCTCCTCGGCTGGAAGAAATCGTAAACGATGCAAAACGCTTCTCTGCACCCGGTTGCTATTGCTCTTGCATTGGTCACATTTTTTGCATGCGTGCATTATTTACATTGCTAGCATTACTTGAATTGACCACAAGATAAAAATAACAAAAAACTTAAAACAATATCCAGAATGAGTGCTAAAACAAAAAGTAATGAAATTAATTGTATTGACGATCAAGAAAAAAAGTGGCAAGAAGCCTCAACTAAGAGAAAAATAGGTAATTCACCGAAAAGGAAGCAAGGTGATGGCAATCAACCGTCAACATCAAACCAATTTATTGTTGTAAAATAATTTCAGCTTAATCTAGGGATGTAGTTAAAATTGATTTAAAGTGGGATGTAGTTAAAATTGATTTAATGTCGGGAAAGGCAAAGAATACTAGTTTCGTCCAACGCCACTTGGACTCATCAGTTCTCTTAGTTCTTTGCATTGAAACAAAGAACTCTTCCCCAATTTTATGACGACCAGAGCTCAAGAATAAACGTATCCGATGAATTCGTTTAAATGCGAATTCATCAGAAACATTTAAAAAATCTCGTAGCCGCTTATGTAAACCAAGTAACTACTTCCCACTGTTATGGACTTTGCATTGCAAAGAAACGCATAACAAATTTTGATGGTTTGTTGTAAACAACAACATTTATGGTAACATGGGGCGCCTTCGCCACTGGGGCGGCTACGCCAGCGCCGATTTTCTCGCAAAATACAAGTGCTAGAAAAAATCCGTTAAAAGCAAAATTGTGAGTTTTATGAAGATCTATCATCTCCCAAAAGTTGGCAGTTGTGTCATAGCTATGATAGCGGACGCACGCGTTTTTGTGTTTTCAGGGTATTGGGAAAAATAATTATGGTAGGTATTTTTTGTGATATCTTCTTTACCTTTTGTGATATCAAAAACACATTTTGTACCGTTAGAAGACAACTGCTGAAGAATATAAATCCCAATAATTCACATGAAAAAAGCTATTGCAAATGTCAATATATAAATATTATGAAATAAGTAAGGGGTGGGGCGCCTACGCCGTGATAGGGACGTGGTGGGTTAATGTTAGAAATTTGTCATGTTTAACTTAAATTCTTTATACCATAGATATACCACACTATAATATGAAGTTAATATCAAATATTATCCTAAACGTATCTTGCTTTAGTTATATTATGATTTTTGTACCTAAATTCAAGGCACCTACTTCAATTAACCGCTAGAATCGGTTACTTTTTCTGAATTTTAAAATAATTTTTGATTATTCAATAGAAAATATGTTCCTTTTTTGCATAATGTTGATATTTAAGGAAGAAGTATGGTAAATTACAGTTTTAGAGTCCGTTGGAGAATGTTCAATATCGATGGCGAAGCTGCCCCATGGGTGGGGAGGCTTCGCCACTTTTTACACATTTTGTAAATTCTCAAAAATAATATTTTAAAAACAATATTATAACCATTTATATATCAAAACTTATAGCCATTATATGCTAATATTTGTACCAAAAATAATATTTGAAAAAACTTTAACGGTGTCGGTATGAGAACATTTTGAACAAAAACGTGGCGAAGGCGCCCCATGTTACCATATATACCCTCTACCATTCCGTTTGTAACACATCGAAATATTCGTAAGAGACCCTATAAAGTATATATATAATTGATCAGCATAAAATTCTATGTCGATTTAACCATGTCCGTCCGTCCGTCTGTCTGTTGAAATCAAGATACAGTTCGCAATTTTAAAGATAGAGAGTCAATATTCGGTACAGAAGTTTTTATTACTTGCAGGATGGTTGGTATTGAAAATGATATATCGGCCCACGTTTTGATATAGCCCCATAGAACGGTACCTTCCGATTTTCGGTATTTTTAAGGTTTTAGCTTTATTATCACACCGAAATGGCTAAAATTTGGTACTTAGTCTACGTTGGTGGTATAAAACTTTCCCCCAGAACTATGTCGGTATCGGTCAATGCCTTCATTTAGCCCCCATAGAACGGTACCTCCCGATTTTCGGTATTTTGAACGTTGTGGCCTCAAAATGGCTGAAATTTGGTATTTAGACTTCGTTGGAGGTACTCAAGCTTCCCCTTTAAATTTATCGGTATAGGTCCACGCCTTCATATAGCCCGCATGGAAAGGTACCTCCCGATTTTTCGTATTTTGAAGGTTGTGGCTTTAATATTCCACCAAAATGGCTGAAATTTGGTATTTAGTCTTCAATGTGATATAAAACTGTTCGCCAGACATTTGTCTGTACAGGTCCACGCTTTCATATTGCCCCATTTCCGACTAAAATTCGTCGGTATAGGTCCACGTTTCGATACAGCCGCCTTAGAAAGGTACCTCCCGATTTTCGTAATACTGAAGATTGCGACGTCATTATCCCACCGAAATGGCTGAAATTCGTTATTTAGTCTTGCAAGAGTTATAAAATATTCCAGAAGAGTATTATCAGTATAGGTCCACGTCTCCCTATATCCCCATAGCAGCGTACTTCTTGATTTTCGGTATTTTTTAAGTTTTAGCCACATTCTCTTACCGAAATATAGGAAAATTGGTATTTAGTTTTTTTTGAGTCTAAAAACTTTCCTTCAGAAATTTGTCGGTATACCATAGATCGACGTTTTGAAATAGCCCCCATAGAACTATGCCTCACATTGTTTTACCGAAATTGCTGAAATTTAGTATTAAGTCCTCTTCATACACGAAAGGAAACTAGATATTCCATTTTACTTCAATACAACTTGTGGTGGAGGGTATAACAAGTTCGGCCCGGCCGAACCTAACGCCGTTCTTACTTGTTAGATTCACTTTTGGCAGTTTTGTTGAGATGTGTATTATTTTATTGTTGTAAAATAATTTCAGCTCAATCTTGGGTTTTATTGTTTTTAAATTTTTAAAACAACAAGTTTTATTTAAAGTGGGCTGTAGTTAAAATTGATTTAATTTCGGGAAAGGCAAAGATTTAGTTTATTGCCATCTGTGTAAAATGATAACAACATGGATGAAACAGATCAAGCAGACCCGAAAAAGCTGAACCAAAACAACCATCAAATTTTATTTCTGATGTCAAGAATTTTGCCAAATTATCAGATAGTATATTTAAACTCATTCCAGTTGAAGATTTTAGTTTTAGATCTCTTCTAAAGGTAAAGTTCGCCTCAAGATTAAAACAATAGGATCGTACGGAAAATACCTTACTTAGCTGGTCCATTACAGAACATGTGTTCCATAAGCCGAACTAAGAAAAATCTCCAATTCTCTCTGTTTGTTGCTTCGCTTTCTAGAATACCGCGCTTTTTCATCTCTTCATCCACTTTTTGCTCCATCTAAGCTTTGGCCTGCCAATTGTACGTACACCGCCATGTGGGATGAATTTATACCCCTTTTTGTGCGGGTTCATCATTGCTCATTCTTATGATATGGCCTAGCCAACGCAATCTTTCGAAGATTTTTTTTCCCAAACACACCTAGCACTGCCTTGTCTGCTTGCGCAAGTACCCAGGCTTCGGAACCATACGTCAGCACGGGTAGTATCAGTGTTTTGTAACGCGTTATATTTGTTTGGCGAGATGTGGCTTTTTTTATTTTTGCCTTATTAAGACGCCCGAAGGAGTGCTCCGATGTAGTCCATATTTGGACGTAATCCAAATAATACGATGTACAAAATTAAGATCAAACCGGTTTCTCCCTTCGAGGGTTACCTTAGGCATTAGTCAGCTTAGTTGGCGTCGTCTCAGGAAGTATGGACTTGTCCCAAAAAATTGCAACGTTGTAAGAGGGGCCGCAAGGCGAACATGTTTCGAGAAGTGCTGTTAAGCTATACTTTTCCCAAAGTAATGGGCCGATGGCATGGAAGTAATATTTCGACATCCCTAGTTTGGAACAATTCAGTTAGTCCCTTCTGGAACTATCGTGCGAATAATTCTAGCGAACAATTTTGAACTTTTGTGGGGGTAATTAACGGAAGGGGTAGAACTTAAACTAAGTTTGGACAAAATTAACGAGACCTAAAATTTGAGCCAAATAGGTTGATTCTTCGGGAGTTATATTGCGCACCAGCCAGCCAGTCTGAAATGGATTTCGTACATATATACTTGGGGTCTAAAATCATTATTTCGATAATCTCGTTGGCCTAAATGTAGATGGTATAAACAAATATTAAAAGATTTTTAGAAAAAGTTTTCGGTGATTTTTGTCGAATCGATCAAAATCAATATTTCGAAGTACTATTACATTTCTGTTTACCAAAGGTATCAAAAAAACTTCAACACCCCGCACAGCGTTGTAATTGGTAACAATTTACCAACATGGGAATCCTTCTTTCATGATTTGAAAATATTTATGTCATGATTGCGAAGTTTTGTAACATGGAATGTAAATGTAGTTCTATGTAAGAAAATCACAACAATAAAAAAACGCTTAGTCCCAATTTACATTAGGCGAGTTTACTTGCGGCAATTGTCAGTTTGTAGGTGAGAGAGGGTGCTGAGAGGCAAAGGGTTACCATATGCATCACCTCTCTCTCTTCTACAAAATGACAATTGCCGCAAGTAAACTCGCCCAATGTAAATTGGGACTTATACGTTAGGCAGTAGTTCAGTTATCAAACCGCTATATTCATGTTGGTTTTCAAATTTATTTTCGTAGATTGCCGAAATATGTCTCCTAAAAATAAAATATAGACCAAAAATTGAATTTGAAAATTTTTCCCACAAAAGTTCACCCGCTAAGATCTATCCGCTCATTATTCAAAATTGACCAAAATTCTTACCTTGTGTAAAAATGTGTCAGTATTAAACTATAACTGCGAAGTCTAGCGTGGTTATGGTTACTATACACACAATTAAAACTGTGGAATTTCTGTATATACTAGGCTGTAACTCTGTTATCTGAGCACGTACATAAACATAATTGACATGTGTGGAAAGGTCTAGAGATAATCTTTCAAAAACAACTCACGTGGGCGGAATGTGTATATATTAAAATTTTTCCAATTTTCACACAAAAGTTTCGGTCCATTTCACCCGCTTAAAACTATTAGATCATCATGTAAAATTACAAGCTTCTTTTCTGTCATAACCTCACACCATATTTAAAATCGCGCCGATCGGACTATGATTGCGACCCACTGGGCAGATACACATTCGTATAAAAATTTTGTTTTTGGTCCATTTCACCCCCTAAATATTTCACGGACGGAATTTGGTCCAGTAATAAGTGTACCTTATTATATCGAAATTAGTTCAGATTAATATATATTTTACATATTCTTAGTGGTGTAGGGTATCATATAGTCGGTCCCTCCCGACTTTGATCCTTTCCTTACTGGTTATTAATGGTACACTATAATTTAGCCCACCCTGTTCGCCGCATTGTCTGTGTATATTTGTCCCAACGTGTTTATAAAAGATAAAAATGTCGTTGTGTTTGTGCAATTGCAAATGTTAAATGGTCTAAGCCTGGAAAGTGCATCGTCGTCTATCACATGCTTAGTTTGCTGAGTCAATCATTTGTAAAATTTATGTTACCTTCAATGGGGAAAAATGACAACACATAACCTAGAACGAGCGATATGGGTGGTATAGTGGGGGATGGCAATAGCAATGGGTAAATGCACCAGGTGGACAACCAGGTGGATAGATGAATATAACAATCGTTGAAAAGGCCAGATACAGTCAGTTATACAGTTGGACAGGTCGTGACTCCGGATACCGGCAATGATGTAAACGAACATGTTTACAAGAGAATGTCGTAAACGAAAGGAGGTGCGTATGAGTGTATGCAGAAGGTCACCTTGCGATGGGTGTTAAATATCAAATGGCAATTACATACCTATGTTGAACTGTTTCCAACACAAATGGAAATATTTCTTCTCATCATCATCATACCACTCATTTTGTTTAAATCCTTTTTCATAGGAAATTGCCCGCATTCTCCGGTAGAAGCAAAACGCAAAAAATGCAAAAGGTCAAATTGCAATAAAGATATCTTTCAATGAAGACAGTTAATTTTAGTTTATACATTTTTGTTGTTGTTTTCTTGCTCTCTTTCCACAAAAAAATAAAGAAGAATTTGTGCAATGAAAATGGACACAAATTTACAAAGAAATGCATTTCAAGCAGGATATATTTGTCCAACGACACGTCATTTAGTTCATTCTGTATATTTCATTTTCTCCTCTTTTACCAACAATCTTCTTTGAATTTCTATGAAATCTACTATTAACGAATAGCGAATGTCCGTTGAAATGTTAAGCTTTTGGTTGCACATTTCGTTTATAGCAAAAATTGCAATTTACATTGAAACAGATACATGTCGCCGATTAAAATGCTGGAAAATTGTTGATGGAATATTAGAAAGTGACACACAATTAATGAGAATATAAAATACGTGATGGAATTCTCAACAGATATTAATTAATTAGTAGTAGCGAATAAGGATACCAGATTGGGTGCATTTTAATTTGAATTAGAGAATAGGTCCATTTATATCGTTGCAATGGAACTATAATTCCGACCTCTTGTGTGGATGTAGTAAAATTTCGTTCGTTTCGTTCCATTGTCCGAACTAAGAATAGATTTCCAAATGTGACGATCTTAACTGAAATTCTCCAATTTTGAATCACATGGTTTATGATATAATCTTCAGTTTAGTCTTTCCATTGGCGCTTTTTTTGCCTTTTCTTGTGGCGTACACTGTAAAATGGTCCGAATTCGTTTATCGTATACCTTTCTGGTGCACGCAGAAAAATATATGTTAGAAATATGTTTGGTTCGAGTGTTTAGCACTATTCCACCGCAGTGTCGTCCGTTAAGATTATTTGAAACTCGCCTCTTTCCACAAATTATTAAATGTCTATTGTACAAAAAAGGATTTTTCTGTCGTATTTCTATATTCTGTTCGATTTTTCGAATGTTAATAAAATCAAGATAATTGAGATTGGGGTCAATGTTTATATTTTATTTATTGCATATCATTTCAAATATTTCGAAATTACATTGAATTTCATCTTCAGGGATTTTTCTGTCGATTAAAAATTGTATTTTGGGAAGAACTTTCAATGGATGCACGTTTCTAGAATTGTTCCTTTTTCCTTCTTCGGCAAAAGACTTTATAACGACTAACGAAATCAAAAAAAAAAAAAACTGATCGGAAACAGATTCAGATTCGTCAAAATCTTTACTAATTATCCAGAGAGGTCTTAAACTGTACTTCTCTGAAAATTTTTCAAATAGTCTGAGGAAGGTTATCGAAGGAGTGTATCAATATTTGGACAAAATATCACGAAGGCCAAATTTTGGACCGAATCGGCTGCTCTGTTCGAGAAATACCGTGTTCTCCAGGCAGCCACCCAGACGGACGAACATAGCTAAGTCGACTCCAAATTTTCTGAAACAGATTTCTTCCAAACACACTTTGGCCCTAAAACCATTATTTCGATGAGGCACATTTTGACTAAAGGCTGATAGTATACAAAATGTAGATTGGGAAAAATTGTGCTCATGGATTTTTGCTAAAATTCTGGGCGCCAGAACTTCGTTTTAAAACTGACAAGACAAGAGTTTTCTTGGTTCCTGATCAATTTATGAGAAAAAAATATATATATCCACGATAGGAAACAATAATTTCTATAAGAGAAGTCCGACGACTGGATGCCAAAATAGTCTATTGACAGATGCACGATTGGGCGACAGAATTTGTCATTACATACCCACGGTTGGGTGCTAGAATTTCATCATGGATATACTCACTATTGCTCAGCAATAGTCCTCTATCAAGAAAACCACTATCGGCCATTAGAAATTCTTTCTGATAAGATCTACGATTGGACACAATTAAATGTTAAGATATTTCTAAGGTTTTCCGATTGTATCCCAGCAAAATTTGAAGGAAGGGGTTTTATGTGATGACGTGATTTCATGTCATCTTTTGCATTGGTTCAAACGAAGTCGTGAAAGATCCGAACTTTTCATTAGCATTTGAACCCATGCAAAGGAAGTCGTGAAAGATCCGATATTTTCATTAGCCTTTGAACCCGTGCAAAGGAAGTCGTGAAAGATGCGATCTTTTCATCAGCATTTGAACCCATTCCAACAACTCTCGTCGTAATGTTGTCTTATATTTCCTATCATACAAGTACGACTTCTAAACAATTGGTGTTGTACCTAGCTCGAAACGTCGTTCAGACACTGCAATAAAAAGTAAGTCCCAATCATCGAGCTAAAAATAGAATCGGACTGCACTCTTTGGTGTTATAAAAATTCCTCGTCTGTTCGAAATCTGACATAGAATGAAATCAATCAAATCGCGCTTCTCGAAATTTGAACAAAAAGTACGAAAAAAAGGAACAATAATCTGAAAAGAAAGAAGTAACGACTTTTGGAAAGAAAATCTTATAACCTAACAAGTAAAAAGTCGTTAAGTTCGGCCGGGCCGAACTTTTTATACCCTCCACCATAAAATAGTCTTAATTAAAATGGAATAATTAGGGTCCTTTTACAATTTTAGGTGGAACAACTTTTCGACAATGGATAGACTCCTACTGTCTCCCACTATTGCTTAAATTACACTGTGAACACAAATGTTGGGGCAGAGATAATTCCTTTTGGAGATGAAAGCCCTTGGTGTGTGTATATTAAAAACCCCGAAGGACAGATGCGCCGTGAGTCGAACTTCCGCGTTATGGCGTGATGAAGTTTTTGCAAGAGACCCTGTAAGCCATCATGAATTAGCATTATATCTTTGTTTGTTGTTTTTGTAGAGCACTTAAGCAACAGTGAAGAAAGATATAACGCTAATTCCTGATGGCCCACAGGGTCTCTAACAAAAATTTCATCACACCATAACGCGGAAGTTCGACTCACGGCGGATCTGTCCTTCGGGGTTCATAATATACTCACCAAGGCCTTTCTTCCCCAAGAGTAATTTTCCGTGCCCCAGATTTTCACCTCCATTTTGTTGCACAGAGTCAACCTATCTTTAAATTTTTTTGCGGAAAAGTTTTATAGCTGCAGGGAACTTCAAGAGTCAAATTGAGGGTAGTTTCATCAAAACAATGGAGACCCTCAAAAATGGACCCATGTTGACGAATTTTAGTGAAGAAATTTCGTGACCACTGAAAATTCCCGAAAATCGGGAGGTACAGTTATATGGGGGGATATACCAAAAACATGAACCTATATTGACGATTATTTTTGAATAGACAAAATTGTAGCTAAAATTCTCAAAATACCGATCATTACAGCTAGTTCGGTTAAAAATTGTAGCTAAAATTCTCAAAATACCGAAAATCGGGAGGTACCGTTATATGGGGCCTATAACAAAACATGGACCTATGTTGACGATGTTTCGTGAAGATGTTTCATGACCACTGAGAACCTCAAATGTCAAATTGCAGATAGTTCGGTTAAAAATTGTGGCTAAAATTCTCAAAATACCGAAAATCGGGAGGTACCGTTATATGGGAACTATACCAAAACATGGACCTATGCCCATATCCTTTGGGATATAAGTTTGTTGATCACTAGGAACCCTAAGTGCCAAATTATAGCTAATTCGGTCTTCAAATGTGGCGAAGAATGTCAAAATACCTCAAATCCGGAGTTACCGTTATATGGGGGCTATACCAAAAAGTGGACCGATATAGCCCATCTTCGAACTTGAACTGCCTATGGAAAAAAGACCCACGGGTGCAAAATTTCAGCACTCTATCTCAATTATTGCGGACGCTAGAGTGATTACAACAGACGGACAGACGGACAGGGCTAGATCGTCTTAGAATTTTATCCTGATCAAGGGTCGCAAATGATTAGTTCCATGTGTTACAAACAGAATGACAAACTTAATATACCCTCCATACTATGGTGGAGGGTATAAAAATAAATTAATAACGCATAAATGATATTTTCTTTAAAATGTCCCTCCTATCATTTCGTTACATTGCGTCAACATAGGTCCATGTTTTGGTATAGCCCCCATATAACGATACCTCCCGATTTTCGGTATTTTGAGGATTTTAGCTAAAATTTTTAACCGAACTAGAGGCCCTAAGTGGTCAGCAAACTTCTTCACGAAAAATCGCCAACACAGTTCCCAGTGCTCAGGAAACTTCTTCCAAAAATAGCCAACATAGCCCCCATATAACGGTACCTTACGATTTTTATTATTTTGAGGGTTTTAGCTACATTGTTTCTAGGAACATCGCGTTTGACATTTGAGATTCTCAGTGGCCACAAAATGTTCTCACTAAAAATTTTCAATATAGTTCCACCTTTTGATATAGACCCCATCTAAGCGTACCTCCCGATTTTCGGTATTTTAAGAATTTTAGCTGTATTTCTTGACCAAACTTGCTGTAATTTGACATTTGAATCTTCTATTGCGCACTACACTTTTCCATAAAGAGTTGTCATGTTTTGGTATAAGATTTGGTATAAGGTTTTGGCAAAATTTTTGAAAGAACTTCCCGACATCTAGGATTTGAGTTTATCTGCAGTCTCGAAACTTCCCAACCAAAAATTGTAAACATGGGTCCATGTTGTGGTATAGCCCCCACATAACAGTACTTCCGGATTTTTGGCATTTTGAGGGTCTAAGCTACCCATAATTTGGCATTTGATTTTCATTGCAGTCACGAAACCTTTCCAGCAAAAATTGTCAACATAGGTCCACATTTTGATATAGCCCCCATATGAAAGTACCACCTGATTGAAGACATTTTTTAGATAAAATTAGGTAATTTAGGCATTTGGGGTATCCGTGGTCGAAAAATTTTGCACCTAAAATTTTGTACAGCAAAGGAAACTAATTATTCCATTTTAGTTAAGAATATTTTATGGTGGAAAGTAAAAAGTGTGACCCGGCCGAACTAAATCGCTTCTTACTTGTCTCTTCTCAAAATAGGTGGTATTTTAGATTGCTGGAATGGGGGTAAGTTGAGCGCAAAGATCGTATAATTATCCGTATACTATACGAACTCTATGCCGTCTGGAGGTTGTGAAATTTCAGAAATGTAGAGGTTGCGCAGATATCACCTCGAACTGAGGAACTTCCTGTTTCACTCTACTGATTTTGGACTTCTTTCTTATTTCTCAATACTATAAACGACTGGCCTCCAAACATAAAGTTGATTATCCAAGTGTCAAACACGGCTAGAGGGAAGCATTATCTATGTCCTCGAACAGCTTAGTATAATTGACGGTATCGAACGCTTTCGATATGTAAAAAGCCACCATAACTGATCGGTCTCACGGCCTGCTCTGTTCCGTCCTCGACAGATATGTGTGGATATGGCGTGTAATGCTATTGTGATGATGTAAATTTTCTGAAATCCATGCTGGTGTTGGCAGATCCGCCCGTACTAACAACCTCTGCTGGAATCCTTGTCTGGCTTCAGTAGCGGCACGACCCTGCGAACTTTCAAGGCTACTGGTACAATATGGGTGGCTAATGATAGATTGAGGACACTTGTTAAATACTCATTCAGCTTTTCTTAAGCTTTGGATGATTTTGCGTGTCGGATGACAGTTCTATGCACTGGATTGACTAGGAGGAATCTTCGACCAGGGGCCGTCACTTCAACAATTATGTGGATCATACCCCAGCAAAATTTGAAGGAAGGGGTTGCATGCGATGACGTGATTTCATGGCATCTTTTGCATTGGTTCAAACGAAGTCGTGAAAGATCCGAACTTTTTATTAGCATTTAAACCAATTCTTAGGAAGTCGTGAAAGATCCGATCTTTTCATCAGCATTTGAACCCATGCAAAGCAAGTCGTGAAAGATCCGATCATTTCATCAGCATTTGAACCCATTCCATGATCCAATAGAGATGAATTTTGTGTTTTTATTTATACAAATTTTTCTAAATATATAAGATTAATTATTTACAATAGGCTTGATGTTGTCGGAGACTCGAATTCACAACCAATGTTGTTAAAACTCTCGTCGTAATGATAATGTCATTGCAAAGGGCTGGTGAAAATGACATGCCAAAGCATTGGTGGAAATTACATGCCAAAGCATTGGTGAAAATGACATGTCAAAGCATAAGTGTAAATGGCATGCTTTGGATCCAAAAATGAAAAGCATCTTTTGGGGTCCACGCTCATATAAAATTCATCAATGAAGATGCTAAAAAGATGACATGCCAGATCACTTGCACCCATGATTGAATGTCATCATTGGCATCAAACATTTTGTTGGATACAAGTATGTTGGGGTTTTTCTGCTGCATATGACAATGATGAAAACAAATAAAGCTTTATGACTCTCTTAAAGCATATACGCCCAAATTAAATCAACTTAGAGCAGAACAGAGTTGCTAGCAAATAAGTTATTATAAATAGAAAGGGGTGCCTTACAACAGGCGTTCTGTGGCTGTCTGTTTAATGCTGAATGCATCATATGCTATACTAAAACAAGTAAAAAAAGTATCAGTAGGCTTGGCCGACAGAGATATACCCTCAGGATGTGTATATTGAAACAATTTTTTTTCCCAAAAAACGTATGTATTTAGAGGGTTTTAAAAATTTTGAACGTATGAACCGACAAAAATGTTGATTAGATTAAAGAGCAGAAGTTTTGCGGGGGAATTAGTTAAGGGAATGGATCGACATTGACCATTATGGAAGTCGATCTCCAGCCACTACATATGGTGCCATAAGGGGGTTTTACTCCCTTCGGGCTGTCTGCTTAAGAAGTGTGGTTTTGCCCCTGAAAAAACTTTTACCATCATAATTGAGGCAGCGAATGCAAGTTGCTTCAACAAAATTATTAAAAGTGATTCGATAGCAGGTCTTAAAGTGAACTTATCCGACATTTTGTTTGTGAGGTACTGGATGAAGTGGACAAATATAGTCCATATTTGAACCTGATCTATATCTGGTAGATATATTAAGATGTATAAAGTATGGACCAATTCGGCCACTCCCTTCAAAAGTTACCGTAAGAACAATTTTTCCGAACATTTTGAAATTTGTGGGGGAGGTACCTGAAGGAGTGGACCGATATGGCTTATCTTCGAACTTAAACTATGTTTGAACAAAATATTACTAAGGCCAAATTTTGGACCCAATCAGCAGATCCGTTGGAGAGTTATCTTGCGCTCCAACCACCTCACACGGTGTCATAGGGGTTTTGTGAAACAAAAGACAAAAATCAAAGCGATTCAAGAGCAGTTCCTACACTGAACTTATCAGAAATTTTGTGTGGGAGGTACCCGAAGGAGTAGACCTATTGAGTCCGTATTGGAACCTCATCTAAGTCTGGTACATATTTCACGATGTGCAAAGTATGAATTAAAGCGGTTACCCCCTTCAAGAGTTATCGTGCGCACAAATTTTCCGAACATTTTCGAACTTTTGTGGGGGAGGTACCGGAAGGAGTGGACCGATATAGCCTATCTTCGAACTTAAACTAAGTTTGGGCAAAATATTACGAAAGACAACATTTGAACCGTATCGGTTCATCCGTTCGAGAGTTATCGTGCGCTCCAGCCAGCAGGACAGACAGACAGACGGACGGACATGGCTAGATCGACTCCAAATTGTCTGAAACACATTTCGTCCAAACATACTTGGGGTCTAAAACCATTATTTCGATGAGGCACATTTTCATCGTATCAGTGTATATACCCTCCTTAGCCTAAAGGCTGAGGGTATAATTATGAAACTCAAATTCAATTTTCTACATCGGAAGCAGTTGCTCAAATAATGGCGAAACATGAAAATTTGACATTTTAGTTGACGAAATAACGAAGTATTTTGCTAGATATTGAAGTGTAGCGCTGGTTGAGGCCACGGTGCTATGTATAAAACTATTGCCCCAAAATGAACATTTAACTACACCCTAACCAACTGACGAAAATATTCCCTCAGTCATCTTGCAAGAAATTTTGCCATAGGCATCGATTCGTTTTTAATCGTACAAATGAACACATCAGTGGCTCATTTAATGCCAATAAAATAGTTTCACACACACAAAAACTTCTTTCTTTGCTTTATAAGGACACATGTTGTTCCACAACAAATACATGGATACAATATGAATATACATACCATACACAAGTGTAAAAGTTTAGTCTACACTTATGGCAAAGACTTTTCAAAGTCTTCTAGTCCGCCGGCACGTTAAAAAAGAAAGAAGCAAATAAACAGCAACAGACGAAAAACGAACAGAAGAACAGACAGCCTTTTCTACTGGAAAACATTCAAGTATGCTTGAAAACTTCTTCTGTAAATTTTTCCTTAAGAATAGGCTAACAAACAAACAACATCAGTAGCAGCAACAAAAACAACAACTAAAATGGTGATGAGTGCAAAGTACTTTTTGTATGACTAGCTCTATATGGCAAATTTGAAAATAACTATTTAGCAGAAGATAGTGGGAATGTGATAATAAAGACTTTTCCACTTGTTTCATCTTTTTCTTTATAGTTTTCTTTTGTTTGATGTTGTTGTTGTGTTTACAAGTTTGTTGAAAAGAAAACAGCTCTAAAATATAGACGTTAAATAAATACGATAAAAAACATAACTAAGAAACCCTTCCAATAATTCTTAAAGTAGTATATCTAAATTATTTTCTTCTTCTTTATTTACTCATCCGTTATCCGGATATAAGTGATCGTACAATTCATCTTTTTTTAATATTTATCGCATTTTAATTATTATCTTATTGTATAGTGGTTGTCAGCTCTCTGTGTTTTGCAGCATTCAGCAGATCGGTTTCGTTGGTATAACCTGTCCAGTCCATGATATTTTTGAGCCAGGATGTTTCTTTCCTTCCTCTAGCTGGCCTTCCTTCAATTTTTCCCTTCAGAATTGCTTGTAAAATTATGTATTTGTTGTTCCTTAATACATGTCCCAGATACGCTATTTTGCGCCTTTTTATAGTTGTTATTAATTGCCGGCTTATATTTATCC
>NW_027411755.1:62294766-62327266 GCF_047663935.1 Musca autumnalis
ATTATTATTATTATTATTATTATTATTATTATTATTATTATTATTATTATTATTATTGTTATTATTATTATTATTATTATTATTATTATTATTATTATTAATATTATTATTATTATTATTATTATTAGTATTGTTATTATTATTATTATTATTATTATTATTATTAATATTATTATTATTATTATTATTATTATTATTATTATTATTATTATTATTAGTATTGTTATTATTATTATTATTATTATTATTATTATTATTATTATTATTATTATTATTATTATTATTATTATTATTACTATTACTATTATTATTATTAACGAGATTTTCCTTCAGAAAATGTCATTGTACCCAGAAAAAATTAACGCGCTAGAAGTATGCACTGTGACATGGTCCACACATTTGACCATATAGTCCATACTGCAAATTGCATTGGCTACGTCGTGTTATGAGGATACATGAGATGAACTCATACTAAATAAATACCACTTATTAAGAGTACAAACCAGTTATTAAGAGTAAAGGTCGACTCTTTGCTGGAAAGCTAAAGTGGAGGATGTCACTTAGAAACTTGATGTCCGTTGGAGTAGCGCAGAAAACCAAGGTACTTGAAAGTGTATTCTATGTTCCGTCGTTTTAAATTTCCCCTTAACATGCTGCTTAAAGTTGGGATAATAAAATGCATTAATTTAAATTACAAACGAACATAAATCATTGTGGGCCGTGTGAAATAAATCACGAATACAGCTATAATAAAAATTGATGTAGGTTTTACTAACGAAACAAAAATGTTTACAAAAAGGAACAAAGTTATTTTTTTTGGCCATGAAAACTAAATAAAAAACCAACCTGGAACCACTCACAAAAAAAAGTAACAACTCAACCCAATCAAAACCAGACCGCACGACTATAAGAGCTACGAAACCAACAGCCGTCACAAATAAATACTCATTAAGGATGTCATTTGAGAGGTAATAAACACAGCATTCAGATATCATGCAACAGCTGTAAAGGACAGGCAAACGCACCTACACACGTATTTATCACTCTGGCAAAAAAACGGTGTGAAGACACGAATCCTTTACAATTTTACTTGTTGGATTTACACCTCTACAAAATCTCTAAATCAAATATGTCGCGATAAAGGCAAAGGTGAATGGGAGAGGAAAAGCGCCTGAACTTCAACTAGCTGTGGGAAAAATCTATAAAACCAAAGTTTAAATGTCGAGATGGGCTTGTATTTGCCAGTTGTTGTTGTTGGGGGAGCGTTAAATTTTTCCTCACAACAGATATCTGCTAATGTTTGATGTTAAAGGTAATCCTCGGCACAAAACGTTAACCAATGAATGACAAAGAGTAGCCAAGCAAAACCATGTATTTAACCCCAAACAAATGCTTTTTGAACAGCAAACCCATCCAACCAACTGCCGAAAAAGGTCCAAAATTTATAGCATCATAACAAATGCTATTAGTCCGGTCAAAATAGACATTGAAATAGCAAAAATTCCCACAAAGCTGAATTTTGGTGGAAAGCTAGGGTTTGCCATTAGAACCAACGTCCTAAAAGTCCCCATCGATCCCATGTGTGCAAAAAAAATTATTCGGGGTCAAAGGTCAAATTTTAAGGGTTTTTAGGTTTTCGGATTTATTTTTTGATAACTGTTGATCTAATCAAAATGTGACTAAAGTAAATATTGTAGACAGAAAAATTATCTACAAGTTTGACCTTTATAATTTTTTCCTAGAAGGAACCGTTCTTGAGATATAGCTGTTCTAAAAAACACATGATTTTTATGCACTTATAAGGGAAATATGCACATATTCAGACAAACCGGCTAAAATAAGCGAAGTAGTCGGGTCTGCCCCCCAACAAAATATATATTTTCTTGAAGAGCGAAATTATAGCTATCTTCTAAAAAAATTCCAACAAAATCGGAACGTGTTTAGTAGAGTTATTCAATGTTAGAGTCATTTTATGCAAAAATAGTCCATTTAACCCACATGTATAATCGAAAGCCCAACGGGAACGACCCCAACGAAAACTCTCCGATTTTTTTCACGTTTTGTCCGAAGATAGGGTGTGTTGCTCTGATTACGGAAATGTATAATTTTCAACGGTTGCTGATCCGGTTCGCCGGTTATTCGACCCGAAAGGCCAAATTTAAAAACCGGGTTAGACCCGGTTCTACAGAACCGATTACTGCAAAGTGGATATCGTTTGAAAGCTTACGGAAGTATCTAACAAATAGTGTCGCTACTTTAACCGGTTCGCCTCATAATGCACTTAGGCGGCTAATTTTTTATTTGACCTTTATATAGCGATATCTCGAAAATGGTAAGTCTTTTTCAAGAACCATAAAGACCACTCTTGTAGACAATTATTAAATCTACAACTTTTACTTTAGCCGGCTTTTGCTAAGTCTTACCGTTTTTGAGAAAAGTTAAAAAAAACGGAATAATGCCTCCAAAAATGACCTTTGACCCCGAATAACTTGTTTTGCACACATGGGATCGATGGGGACTTTTAGGACGTTGCTTCTAATGGCCAACCCTAGCTCTCCACCAAAATTCAGCTTTGTGGGAATTTTTGCTATTTCCCCCTTATACGCATGTCTATTTTGACCGGACTATATTTGGGCAACGTGCTCTGCATGAGACCACAATCAAATCGACATCAGTTGAAACACCAACAACGTAGGAGGTGTTAGTCGTATCCAACACCTACATCAATGTTATACCAGTTCATGGAAAACTTTCCCTCCACCTTCCTTTTTTTGCCCAGTCTAACATTCACTTTGAGTGGCTTTAATCTACACTGGGGATACTTACACACACAAATAAACTGAGGCCATTGAATTGCGAGCTTACCATAACAAATTCAACAAAGCATTATAAATTCCTTCGAAATCGCAAGAAAATACAACTTTATTTGTGTTTGTTGGACAGATTGTTTATTTTTTTCTGTTTTGTTTCCTCCATAGCTGCGATTTCAATCAAATAACAAGACAGACTTTAGACGTAGGCATTGATTTTTCCAGTAAATTAAAAATATCACAAAAATCGTACCAAAATATAAGAAATGAAATGAAAAGTTGATCCTGATGTAATGTTAGGTTAGATTGAACAGATGGGCGATATACCACATGCTTATGTGACATACGCGGGCGCCAGTAAAAAAATCCAAAAATCACTCAACGTTTTTAGGTTATTTACATGATTAAGATCTGGTATGGTGTATTTTTTATCAATATTGGGGTTCTGTGACTTACGAAAGCCATACAGTTGCAAAGAAAATGTACCAAAATCTTGTTGTCTTATCAAGAGTGCAAATATAGGTACTTATATTCTCGCTAAATGTATTAGCAATGTTTATGCAAGATGTTATAACAAGTTAATCTGGAGTTTGTAGAATTATGCCAATTCGAACACACGTGGTGTGAATATCCTCATGAATTCTCCATGAAGGATCTATTAAATACCCTGTTTAATAAAACAAGTAAGAACGGCATTATGTTCTGCCGGGTTGAACTTGTTTACCCTTCATAACGAGTTATATTTAGACATCGGATTTTAGCATGTTTTTATACCCTCCAACATAGGAGGGGGGGTATATTAAGTTTGTCCTTCCGTTTGTCCGGATCTGGAAATTTTTCTAGCGTCCGAACGGATTGACGTAGGTGGATGAAATTTTGGTAAAATCTATTATATGTATGTAGGACTTTTGGTATGTAGGTCCACGTTTTTGGCATAGCCCCCATATAACGCCCCATATATAGTACGCGACACTTTAAGATATTTTGAATGTATTAGTCTCATTTGACCACAGAATCGGTTGTAACTTTGCATTTTGCGTTTTGTGAGGTTAAGAAACTTATCTACCATAACATGTTTACATAGGTCCACGTTTTGGTATAGCCCCCATATAACGCCCCATATATAGTACGCATTATTTTAAGATATTTTGAATATATAAGTAATTTGGTATTTTGTGTCTCCAGAGTCTAAAAAACATTTCTACCAAAGTTTGTTTATATAGGTCCACGTTTTCGTAGAGTCCCCATATAACGCCCCATATATAGTACGCGTCACTTTAAGGTATTTTGAATGTATTAGTCCCATTTGACCACAGAATCGGTTGTAAGTTTGTATTTTGTGTTTCCGGAGGCTAAGAAATATTTCTACCATAAAATGTTTATATAGGTCCAGGTTTAGATATAGACCCCATTGGACGATTTCTCCCGATTTTTTGTATTTGGAAGGTTTTAGCCTCATTATCGCAGCAAAATGTCTGAAATTTGGTATTTAGTCTTCGTTAGGGGTATAAAACTTTCCCCCGGAAATTTGTAGGTATGGGCCCACGCCTTCATATAGCCCCCATTGGACGGTACGTCCCGATTTTCGGTATTTTGAAGGCTGTGGCCTCAATGTTCCACCGAAATGGCTGAAATTTAGTGGTTAGTCTTTATTTGAGGTATAAAACATTCCATATGAAATTTGTCGGTATAGGTCTACGCCTTCATATAGCCCCCATAGAACGGTACCTCCCAATTTTCAGTATTTTGAAGTTTGTGGCCTTAATATTCCACCGAAATGGCTAAAATTTGGTGGTTAATCTTCATTTGAGGTATAAAACATTCCATATGAAATGTGTCGGTATAAGTCACACACCCTCATATAGTCCCCATAGGACGATATCTCCAAATGTTCGGTATTTTTTGAATGTTTTAGCTATGGTTAGGTTAGGTGGTGATTCAAGATCACCACGTGTCCTTAAAAAGAAAGGGCATATACTTGAGCCAGAAGAGGCCTGTTGTGGGCTCTAATTTTATGTGTCCTGGAAGTTGTTGTTAGTTTAGGAGTTCCGTCCCATTGACGTAGTCCCTCAAGTTTTTAAACCCGATGTCCTTGATATGGTCGAGTCCTGTAATTATGTCGTTTCCCATTAGTTGAGTTCTCAAGTTTGTGAAAGCCTGGCAGTGGCAGAGATAGTGTTCCAACGTTTCGTTGTCCTCGCCACATGCCCTGCATTTACTATTCTCTGCACAGCCTATCCTGTGCAGATGCGCTTGTAGTCCTAGATGCCCTGTGAGGACACCGATCAGTCTACTGATATCCTTTTTACTCATCACTAGGAGGTCACTTTACGCTATCTACATGTTCGCAGAAAAGTTTCCAGGAGTTGCGTTTGGCGTTCCTTGTCAGTTTGTTGTATTCTTTTAGTTTTGATTTGTAGTTGTCCCAGAATACAGCTAATTTTTTTCGTTTTGCCCTATTGTAAAGTCTACGGACCTCTTTGCCTTTGTTACGAATTTCCCTTGTCATCCAGGGTTTTTCGTAGGCAGACTTCCTTTCTCGTAGGGGACAACTATTCTCGAAAGACTACCAGAGCTTCGGCTAATTTGTTGACTTTACTGTCAATGTCCTCTTTACTTAGGCATTCCTCATCTTCTCCTTGCCCTAGTATGTACCTTAATTTAATTCCGAACTTGGTCCAGTTTGTTTTGGATTTGTTACGGAATTTTATCGGGTTTGGCGGTGGCCTTGATATTTTGAACCTAATATACCTGTGGTCAGAGAAGGAGTGGTCATCTGAGACCCTCCAGTCATGTACCTCGTTTATTAGTTTTCTGAACATATTGTTATATCTAGTACTTCCTCCCTAATTCTGTTAACAAAAGTAGGTTAATTTCCTACGTTAAGAGTTATTAGGTCGTTAGTATTCAAATAATCTAGAAGGGCTTGAACCCTTTTGTTAGTGTTAGTACTACCCCACGAAATGTGGTGTGAGTTAGCATCGCTACCTGCTAGTACTTCGTTACCTGTTTGCTTGATTTTCCTCACCAGCTGCTGCAATTCCGACGTAGGTGGTAATGTCGGGGAGTCGAACGGTAGGTCGGGCGGACCTGTACTTACGTAGAAAAGTTGATAATTTATATGGTTCAATCCAGAGACCTTGTTCTTCACTGTCCAAGGTTCCTGGATTAGACCTATATGTATATTACCTTTGTTCGTTTTCTCCATCAGCGCATGAGTTGCCGTTTCGCTCCGATGGAGGTTGATCTGGATGACCTCAATCATTGGTCGTCCAGTAGACGGTTTTCTTGGGAGGCGCTGATGGATTCGTCTCCCTCTGTGTCTTCGCTCGGTAGGTTTTTCTCCCGGCTAGGTGGTTGGGCATCTTCCTCCTCTCCAACACTTGCCCTCCCAGTCTTGAAGGCGACTGCGTTGCAGATATAGAACGCATGAGAGGTCGTCAATTCCCACCACAAGGAGAGTGTCATCTTCTTTCTCCTCCCTGTGGAAGACTTCCCACCTCTTCACTTCCAAAGTCTCATTTTGTTTTTCAAAGACTTCGAGCATGCGCTCTGTCTCCAACTTGCAGCCATAACGTTTTACGAAGGCTGCCGCTTTAGTCAGGTGAGGTACGTTCTCCTTCCTCACCAGCTTCAATTTACCGCCTTCCCAAGGGGTTACTTCACTTATAACCTCCTCGAGAGCGGTCGGTTTTGCTTTTGGGCCCAAGTAGAACCACAGGAAGTCCCCCTTGAGCTCGCTGCTAATTATGTTTATTGGGCCACTTCTCAGGATGTGATCCAATATTTTGTCGCTGATCGTTTTTTCGATGGCTTCCTGGTGTTCTTTTGGCAATCTGCCGGACCCTCTACTGGCGTCGATCACTGCATAGCACTGTTCGTCCCTGTAGTACTTCCTGGCTACATTGGAGTAAGAAGTTGGCGGCTCCGCTCCGTTTTCAGCGACCATCTTCCTCTTCTGGAAGGTCTTGGACTTCTTAATTGAGTCACCGGGTCTTCCAGAAGACTCTGCAGTGGCACTCACACCCTTCATGTCTGAGCTCACTTCTTCGCCCTCCTTCGAAGGGTTCTTTGAGCAGTCTCCTTCGTGTGGGTTTTGAATTGGTTTGCTCGGGGCATTCGAGTGTGGGAAGCTCTTTTTCTTCTTACTCGGCTTAGCGGTGTTCTGTTCCTCGGGAGACCTCTTCGCCGCTTCCGAGGAAGTGGAGGGAGTATGATTGGTCTCTTTTGGAGCATCCCGTTGTTTTTTGTTAAGCCGCGCCTGGTTCTTCTTATACCTTCGTCTTTGAGCCCCAGTCCACCGCACTTTATTTGTTGTAAGTTTTGCGATGTTATCGCTTATTTCTTCTACCATCTTTTGGACCTCCTCTTTATTTGGGTTTTCCACGACGGTAGTATTGTTTTTGCTGTTGCTGTCGGATTCGGAGTCAGGGTCGCTCCCATACTCTGATGGTGGGGTCAAGTTTAATCTATCCCTAGGCTTCCCTGTCTCCTCCTCCATTTTACCTTTATCTTGTGTGCTTGTAGCCGTACCTTCGACCACAGATGCCAAGGCACCCAAATCTGTGGGAGATGTTTGCTCACGATCGCTTGATGACGACGAGGTGTGACTCGCAGTCAGATCACTGGTCCCCGCCGGTACTGGTTTATTTAGGCCCTGCACCGTAACTTTTATCTCATTTTCAACATCCATATTTGTTTTTTGTTTAGGGGAACACCCCCGTAGTCAGTTTTTTTGTCCGCGGGAAACTCGAAGTTTCCAGAGGTAGGTGATCGTACCACTCTACCTCAGACAGTAGAGTCACTAGTGATTTCCTAGTTTGGGGTAGAGTGATACGATCGTCCACCCCCCCTATCCGCCGGTGGGGACGCGCCCGGTAGGAGAACTGACAAACACCCTCGGGATGTTTTAGCTATACTATACTACCAAAATGTCTGAAATTTGATATTTAGTTCTCTTTTGGGATGCAAAACTTCCTCCCAGAAATTTATCTGTATCGGTCCACGCTTTAATGCAACGGTACATCCCAATTTTCGGTGTTTTGAAGGTTTTAGCCTCATTATAACACAGAAATGGTTAAAATTGGTCGGTATAGGTCAACGTCTTCATATAGCTCCCATAGAACGGCACCGCCCGATTTTCGGTACTTGAAGGTTTTGGCCTCATTATTCCACCGAAGTGGCTGAAATTTGGTATTTAGTCTTTTTCCGGGCTACAAAAATTTCTCTCAGAAATTTATCGGTACAGGTCAATGTTTTGAAAGAACGGTACCTTCCGATTATTGGTGTTTTGAATTTTGTAGCCTCATTATTTCACCGAGGTAGCTGTAATTTGGTATTTAGTCTTTTTCTGGGCTACAAAAATGTTCCTCAGAAATTTGTCGGTATACGTACATATATGTTTTGGTGGATAACCCCATATAACGGTATATCCCAATTTTCGGTATATTGATGGTTTCCGCCTCATTATAACACGGAAATGGCTGGAAGATGGTACTTAGTCTTCGTTGAGGGTATAAAACTTTCCACCTAAAATTTGCAGAAGAGAATTATTAGGAGCGTACTTCTCGATTTTCTGGATTTTAAAGTTGTGTCATCAATATCCCATCGAAACGGATGAAATTTAATATTTAATCTCCGTTTGTGGTATAAAACTTCCCACCTGAAAATTTCCGGTATTGTTCCATTTTTTTTATATAATATAATTATATATAATTGTTCCACAAACATCCCATAAGGGACAAGGGAGACTTCTCTCATATCAATGAGTGCACCCCGATTCATATTAGCTCAATGATATGGGAGCTAAAGTTTATCGCCGAGTCCGAACAGCGTATCTAAGACAACACTTTTGTAGAGAAGTTTGACGTGGCTGAAATACTCAGGAAGTGTCGCCAACATTACTGAGGGGTATTTTGCCACCGTTGAAAAGTGTTTTGATGTTGCCTGGTCGGGGAATCGAACCCATGACCCTATGTGTGCAAGGCGGGTGTGCATACCATTGCACCACGGTGGCACCGTGAAAGATCCCTTCCAATTTTTGGTATTTTGAAAGTTATAGCCACAATATTCAATGGAAATAACTGAAATTTGGTATTTAGTCTTCGCTGGAGTTACGAAACTTTCCTCCAGAAATTTATCGGTACAGGTTAACGTTTTATACAGCCTCCATAGAACGGTGCTCCCGATGTTGTTAACTATCGAAATCCAGAATATCCAGGTTTAGGTTTAGCCGGTTTTGCCTAATTTTTGAAGGGAGTATTATCAGTTGAGATATGCAGTATCGAATTGTCCGGATTACCGAGTAGTCACAAAAACACATAATTTTGTAAGTTAAAGCGAAGGAAGCGAGTTAGAAGGTCGAAGTGCTCTACGAAAATAATCCTCATTTGATACGACTGAAGACATGTCATCTCAAAAATAAGCTAAAGCAACAGTGAACAAAGATATGACGCTAATTCCTGACGGCTTACACGTTCTCTAGCAAAAACTTCATCACGCCATAACGCAGAAGTTCGAATCACGGCGGATCTGTCCTTCGGGGTTCTTAAAATACTCACCAAGGCCTTTCTTCCCCAAGAGGAATTTTCCGTGCCCCAGACTTTCATCTCCATATTGTTGCACAGTGTTATTACAAATGCTTCGAATTTTGACAGTTGTTTAATGGGGAAGTTGCTGAAAAAATGTTTCAGCAACATTTAGTAAAAATTATCGAGTACAAGGACAAGGTTGATTTATTTAGACCCATCTCAGTTTTATCACCAGTGACGAACATCCGTGAGGCCTTACTCCACCCCAGCATCAGAGCGTGTTATCCAGTTGCCATTTTAAGAAATATTAGCCGAGTTCCCGACCAGAACAGGTTGTGCCACAGAATAAAATCTTTAATACGGTCGACCATGCTAAGCTGTTCGCGGATCTAGAAAGTACTACCCTCCTACCTTGTTTGAAACGTAACTAGGGTCATTTTAAGTTAAAATCCTTTTGGAAAAATGTCATGCGTCTGTTTTGTCTTTGTTTAAATTCAGAGTTCCTTATCATAAAAATACACCACACCATACAAACAAAAGCAACAACGCAAACAATTCAATTTCAGCAAAATTTCTTATCTTTAATTGTCAACCTTTACCAGCAAAATGCTCCGTTATTCAATTGTTTCCCATGAACATTCTTCCAGGCATTCATGTTACCATTAAACGTTAGGCTTTATCTTCGAGTAATGATCCACAACTATTTCAAACTTTTAGCAATTCTCGTTGAACATTTTATGGTGGCGATTTTCTGAATTGTTACAACTTTTAGCCATTTAGTCATACAAACACACATGTACATATAGAAATAGTACATGCATGCCAGTTATTCTAACCACACAGAAACTTTTCCGTACATTTCCAAATACGGAAACACATACACATTCACTTACCCACACACAGATATCTATGCCAACGGAATACGGAAGTGCATTAAATCTTCCAGCAAAAACAATTGTTCCATCAAATAAAGACCAAAAACAATGTGGTGAAGAGCCGACACAACAGTGCAGGAATGGAATTTTAACGTTTGCCTGGAATCCTGGGTGTTTTTTTTTTTTTTTTTGTGGACGGAAAGTTTCTTTTGTTAATTGGAAAGGAGAACAAAGAACAATTAAATAAATGTGAAACAATTTTGAACAATGTAATGATAAAGAAGAGTATGAAAAGTCTGTGGGTGGACCAGGCCCGCAATTTGACACCCTATTTGTTTTAGGTGTAAATTTTTAAAGCGATCCAAGACCTTGTAGCCTGGTTTCAGGCAAAAATTATTTGGTGTTTCTAGGGGAGATATCAGCAACAGTGGACCTTATTATTTCACAAAGTCTGCACGAATAAAATCCTACTACATTCCTTAAACCGAAACTAAGTGCACCCAACAAGTCTTAAGTTTGGCTGGGCTGAACTTTTTATACCGTCCGCCTTGAAACATTTTGAACTAATATGTAATAATTAGTTTTCTTTCTGTTACGAAAGTACCAATTCCCACAATTTTAGGTAGGAAAGTTCCTTGACCACTAGGAAGCCCAATTGCCTAATTTTAGATAATTCGTCTAAAAACTTCAAAATGCTGAAATCAGGCGGAACCGTTAAGTAGGGTCTATACCACAACGTGGGCCTATGTCTACAAATTTGGATGGAGAAGTTTTTTCCACAGTAAACCATAAGTCCATATTTATATTAGGCAATTTTTCTTGCGGCAATTGTCAGTTTTATGGAGAGAGAGGTGAGGCATATGGTAACCCTTTGCCTCTCAACACCCTCTCTCAACGACAAACTGTCAATGACCGCAAGGAAAATTGACTAATGTAAATATGGACTAAGTGCCAAATAACATCCAATTTTGCCAAAAAAAAAAAAAAAAAAAAAAAAAAAACTTGAAAACACCAGAGATCGGAGATACCGTTGAATGGGACCATACCAAAATGTAGATATTTGTATATCCGAAATTGTTGATGGAGGAGTTTCTTAACCACAATGCTAATTGAGTTCACCTTTTGGCTAAATTTCAGCCAATTTAACTAAAAAATATTTGAAGTCTGTAAATGGGGGATATACCAACAAGTGGGCCTATATCTACAAACACTGTGCCACAAATTGGAACTCAAGGTCTGTGCGGTGGAAAATTCCTTTTGGAGATGAAAGCCCATAGTGAGTATATTAAGAACCCAAAAGGAAATTTTCCCCATAGGTCAAGTTTCTGAGATATCGCGCGATGAATTTTTTGAATTTTCGCCTGTGATGCTTGAGAAAATAGCTTTATATCTCTGTTTTCCGTTATTATAGCTTCGTTTTGAGATTACATGTCAAATCGAATGGCGAATCTTTTTGTAGAACATTTCATTCTTCTAACTCAATTCCTTTCATGTCCTTTTCGTCCTTTCTTTCTTAAACCGTAGTAAAAGTACCACAAGATGAGATTTTACAGCATCCAAATATTCCACAAAAATGTTGCTCAGAGAATTTTAGGTATGGTTCTCATTGACAACTAATCGATATTGTCACGTTTCCATTGTCTTTTTTGACATTTATCCGGTTTTTGTTCAGAAAAAACGTATGTTTTGTTTTTCTGTATATTCGTTATTTGTTATGTATTGGTAGTTAGACATACCCATTGGTTATCGCTTATATTGACATCTGGGATGTATCTGAAATATTCACCATATATAGCTCCCGATATGCTGAACACTTTAATGACAAATTTTCTTGGAAAATAGATCCGGTTATCTAATATTTAGAACCGGATATAGCGATATAAAATCCGGATTTTGTACCGATTTTAAGTAACCGATTAAGCTTATATGTATACCATTAGAAAG
The DNA here is from genome assembly GCF_047663935.1 of Musca autumnalis. Lineage (NCBI taxonomy): Eukaryota > Metazoa > Arthropoda > Insecta > Diptera > Muscidae > Musca > Musca autumnalis. The sequence goes on from NW_027411755.1 coordinate 62,306,926, forward strand.
CTAATAAAATTGCCAATCAGGGAAAATACATTTTTTGACAGCATCTTACCTGAGTTCGGTGCTAAAACAAAAAACCCGTATTCTTGAACCGTTTTTAAGGAAAATATCACTGCGCGTAAATATGAAGATAAAAGCTTGGTGGGTAAAATATTCTTTTTGCCGATGAAAGTCGATGAAGTTAATATTATGAACCCGGAAGGACAGTTATACCATAGGTCAAACTTCTGAGTTATAGCGAAATGGAATTTATGTTACGGGTTTATTATCGTGCTCTTAAAGTATATCAAGAATGTATGTATCACGCCAGACATGTAATCTCAAAACCAAGCTACAATAACGGCAAACAGAGATATAAAGCTATTTTCTCAAGCATCTAGGCGAAAATTCAAAAAATTTATCGCGCGATATCTCAGAAACTTGACCTATGGGGAAAATTTTCTTTTGGGTTCTTAATATACTCACTAAGGGCTTTCATCTCCAAAAGGAATTTTCCACCGCATAGAAACCTTGTTGCACAGTGTATTTGGTATTTAGTCTACGTTGGAAGTAAAACCCTTTCCGACTGAATTTCGTCGGCATAGGTCCATGATTTGGTATAGCCCCCATAGGACGATACCTCCCCAATTTCGTAATTGCGAAGGATGTGACGTCACTATCCCACCGAAATGACCGAAATGTGTTATGTAGTCTTTCATGGGGTTATAAAATGTCCCAAAAAGAATTATCAGTAGAGGTCCAAGTCTTCCTATATCCGGCTTTTGATTTACGGTATTTTTTTTAGGTTTTAACCAAATTATCTTACTAAAATATCGGAAATTTGGTATTTAGTCTTCTTTGACTCTAAAAACTTTACTTGTTTTACCTGAAATTTGGTATTAAGTCTTCTTCATAAAGGAAAGGGAACTAATTGTTCCATTTTACTTCAATACCACTCGTGATGGAGTGTATAACAAGTTCGGCACGGCTAAAATTTAGTATTTAGTCTTTGGTGGGGGTATACAACTTTTCACCTGAAAATTGTCAGTTTTACTCTACATAGAGCCCCCATACAACAAACAGTCCCTCCAAATTTTCGGTATTTTAAAGATTTTAGCTCTAATGTCCTACCGAAATGTCTGAAATTTTGGTATAAAGTTTTCCTTCTGGGTATAAAATTATCCACTTGAAATTTTTCGGTATAGCTCCAGGCTTTCATATAGGCCCCATAGAACGGTACCTCCCGATTTTCGGTATCTTGAAGGTTGTGGCCTCAATATCCCACAGAAATAAACTATAAAACTTTCCACCTGAAACTTGTTCGTATTGCGTCACTGCTTCATATATGTATGTATGAATATTATATGAATATTGTATTTCAAATGTTTTAGTCACATTGTTCAACCGAAATTTGGTTTTATGCAGCCTACATAGAATGGGACACCCGATTTCGTAATGTTTAACCGGAATAACTGAAATTTGGAATTTAGTCTCCGCCAAAGGTACAATATTTTCCAGGTATAAAACATACCTTGCAAAAAATCAGACAGTATAGGTCCACGTTTTGGTATAGACCCCATATAAAGACCCCCATTAAAGATTTTTTTTCAAATTTTCGAACCGAGACTGCTGTAATTGCTCACTTTGAAAAATTGTAAATTATGGTCCAAGTTTTGGAAAGAACAACGATGAATATCAGCTAAGATATTCTTCTCCTGCAAGGAATAAGGAATCTAATTGTTCCTATTTACTTCAGTTCCTGGTGGAGGGTATAAATATATCTTAACGCTCTACTTGTTTAATATCTATTTGCTAAAAAATGGAAAACATTAATGAAATACCTGCAATGGAAAACTTGTATGCAGCCGATGCGGGAACTTTTTTAACGGTAGAGGAAAAGTAATAACGCATTTCTTAATATGTTTCCATGCTCTACACAGCTGTGTGGTGGTATTTTTGATATTTGCCAAAATATGGAAAAGTTTTAATAATATCAATATGTCAAAAAAGACGACAACATTAATAATTTTAAGAGAAAATGATCTTGGTTTTTCAGTAGACATTCGATCTGCCCATAAATGAAAGTCTGATTGATTCTTTGCTTAGTTCTTCTTACTTCTTCCTTCCTCTTTTCACAAATTTGACAACCTCTTCTGCAAGGTAAGTTCCTCCTCCTACCTTCTTAATAGAGTGAATTGCGGTTGTCCGCTTAGGCCAATTCTTTTTATCGCAACCTGCAAGGCTGCAAGCTGTTTGTCCCTCAGTAGTAAAAATCGTACTGGTTTATTTGATTGGAAGGAAGTCTTGCCTGTCTGTTTAAAATATCCAAAGAAATAGTAATTGCTAACTTCTTAGAGCTTAGTTATTCATGGGATAAATCGCGAATAGGAATATGAGACGTTTTTGGTCGGATACTAACCCAAATTGATTAAAATATGTTGAATTCTGTATGTTCAAAACTTTATTTAAATTCAGAGAAGGGAGACTTCACTCAAGCTTTGCCTTATTAATAATATACTTACATTTGCTTGACAGATGATGGATCAAAATGACGTTGATTTTTTCCGGATTAATTTCTCAAAAGATTAAGGAAGTGTTGCCTTCAACGAGAATATTGCTATGTTTCGGTGCCGAGAATATTTCCTTCGTCATTCCTTAATGGGTGTTGAAGAGGTATATAACTATTTACTAATTATTATCAAATCCTATAAACAGCATGAGAAGCACCAATATTTTATGCCGTTTTAGTTTCATTTGCAATTTATGCATGTCATTATTTAAATTTTATTTTAATTAATTTCTTCCATGTCACGCTCTTAATTCTGAAAGAACTAACAATTGTGTGGCAAAAACACCAAAACGATTATCTTACCTTCATTCTTAATCTAACCCTTTTCGTGTGTAATTTATCAAAATCATTATTTTTAACCTAAATTAAAACCTCAAGTGGATTCCTTTATACTTACTTTTTTGCAATTCTTACTTACCTTTTTACCTTAACCTTCCGATACCATTCAAATTTGTCCAGTCGAAAAAAGTCATTTAAAGAAAAACAAAAAAAGTGGGAAATGAGTAAGAAAATAAATCCCACAAACAAAACAACCTGATTTAAGAACAACAAACAACAAAAAATAAAGAAAATGATTTAGCAAAAAGGAAAATGTACACAAATAGCAACAAAGCACAAAAGCAGAACATTTTAAATATACTTATAAAGAAAAATTTATTTCCAAGAAAGCAAAAAATAAACTAAGAGTTGGGTTTTAGGCAAGGGACCAAATACACAACGAACTGGACGGAGGTGTCACAAATTTTTATAGGTTTTTTGTTACTTTAAATTGTTTTGTTTATTCGAAAAATTAAGGAATTTGAAAATGCATGACTTTTTAAAGGAAAACACTAGAATTATATATCTTTGAAAATAATTTATCGCAATTATTTGCTTTTAATGTCATAGAAGCTTTTTAATTTTTAACAGATTCTTTTCTGTCCAAACTAATTTGCAGTGCCAAAAAATATTCTTCTTCTCTTTTTATAGAAAATGTGGCAATTGTTTTTGTGATGTCATTTCTGAGGTAGAATATATCGCTCAAAAATTATAAATTGTTCTTGCCAAATAGCATAAATTTGGTCTTTACGCGTTTAACTGTTATGTAGAATTCGAAACGGGAGTAACATGTCTTTATTCATGTACTAATTCGACTCAGATTCGGATCTCTTGTAACTTTCTCCATAATTATGTCGAAACAATAACCCGTTTCGAAATAATCAGCAGGTGGTTCAAAGGATATTGTCAGCAGCATAATACCTCCCTGGGAAAACGGAAAACATGAGCTGGTAGCCTAAACAAGACTTGGCGAAGTCTTTCATAGGGAGGAGCAAGAAGACGGTAATTTCCTTGTGGTCGGAATTGACAATATCTCCATGGCCAGCCGAACAAAGGCTAAGGGCATGGTCTTTTACGTCTCAAAATTTGTTCGCTTCAAAGCGCAAAATGGGTGGATCTGCAAGGAGGAAATACATCCAAGAAACGAAAAGCAGGAAGACAAGACTGAAATCAGAAACATAAAAACGCGTTAACAACAACAACTATGAATGCCTGAACACTGAAGATATGTACAGAAATACACATTCCAATATTAGTAAAGCCATTCGAAGGAATATGTCCCATCCGGAAATCTGCCTACAAAAGCTTCTAGATGCGAAGAGTAATTCGTAACAAAGGAAAAGAGGTTCGAAGGCTTTACAACTTAAAAATTAGCAGTATTCAGGGACAACTAACACACTAAACTTAAAGAATAGAACCAAATAAACGCAACATCAAACAAGTATGTGATACCCTACATCACTTTTCCTGTGCATAAGCTTTTGACTGGTAAAATTCAAAATATTAAAATTGGGATAGCTTAGCGCCTTTGCTCTGAATGTCTTCATTAATACAGGTAAATTTTATTGAAACGCGTTTAAGTGCATCGTCAGAATAACTCAAATAAAAAAAAAATGGAAAAGTGGGATGTATGCCAACCATCAATCATCACATTCCGACCCCTGAATAATATTCGACCATTACCAAAATCAATAGGTTTATTCCTCTGTGCTTTACATCATAGTAAAGATGGAATTTTCTACTTTCATAGTCAGACTTTGCTTTTGGAAGGTCCCCAAGCAATGCTGTGCTATTCGTCATTATTATTAAAATCGCAAAAATGAGAAGTTGTGTTTTAATAGCGGCTATTGCGATATCTTCGTTGTTTTACCACCTACAACAACCTACGTTCATCGTTGCAAAGGTGATATTTTCTACTTTCATCAGCAGGATTTGCTTTTGATATACCCCAAATAGAAGCGGAGATATTCGCTTTGAAATAAAACGTTGACTTTTTCTCCAAATAAGTTGTTTGCCCATTCCGACCCCTGAATATTATTCGACCATCACCAAAATCAATAGGCTTCTTCCTCTGTAGGACTCCCATTACCCCAACATTTCGTGATGATCCGATCAAAATTGCGACCTGTAGCGTGATTACAAAGAAATGGAAAATTGGGATGTATTAACGACTATTGTGATATCTCCGTTCCTACGCCAACCTACTTTGCATCATTGTAAAGATGGGATTTTCTACCTTCATGGTCAGACTTTGTTTTTGGAAGGTCCCCAACCAAAGCTGTCATATTCGTCATTATTATTAAAATCGCAAAAATGAAAAATTGTGTTCTATTAGCGGCTATTGCGATATATTCGTTGTTTGACCACCTACAACAACCTACTTTACATCGTTGCAAAGCCGATATTTTCTACATTCATTAGCGGGCTTTGCCTTTAATATACCCCTTATAGATACGAAGATATTCGCTTTGAAATAAAACGTTGACTTTTTCCGCAAATAAGTTTTTTGCCCATTCGGACCCCTGAATATTATCCGACCATCACCAAAATCAATAGGCTTCTTCTCCTCCGGGACCCTGATCAACGCCCAAAATTTGGTGACGATCCGATCAAAATTGCGACCTATAGCGTGATTACAAGGTTTAGATGGACAGACGGACTGACGGACGGACACACATAGCCAGATCAGACTCAGCTCGTCGAGACATTCATTTTGGTATATATAAGTATGGGTCTACGACCATTATTTCGATGCGTTACAAACTTTTTGGCCAAAACCAACTTATAATACCCTCCCCACATAGTGGTGTAGGGTATAAAAATCAACAAGTTTTTACCCAAAACCATACCCAAACCAAATTTGATTAAAACAATCGAAGAAACCTTGATGAATACGCATTTCACGCGCGAGCACAATGTACACATAGGGATATCGGTATATAGGAACATTTTTGCACATGAAGCACTACCAATTGTTGTTTTGATGTCAAAAGACCAAATAATGTTTTTCAGTATTTACTCCAGAATGAGACGGACTACTTTTCGTCCAAATTATCCTAAATTTTCCACGCATGTTCAATATTTGCGTATATCATTAAAACCTGGCAGGGACCGTTCGTAGTATTATCTCCAAACCTGGATAGGATAGTTACACAATTCCATAGTCTTATGGCCGATAAGCCTATAATCACATCTATACGTTAAAGAAAAATCAGTGGAACCGGCGCTACATGAGGTTGAACATCACGTAGAGACAACAATATGTACAAGAAAGGTGCTCTTGAACCAACTCTTATTGAAAGGAGCTTACACCTGGGACGTTTTTACGGATTCTGAAATTACAATGGTCATTGACGAGAAAAATCAAAAACAAAAAAATCGCCGTAGCGCTTTTTAAATAAATCGCGGTCAATGTTCATATTTTTAGGGTTTTTAGGTTTTCACGATTTTGCTGGAAAACCGTAAGCTTTATCAAAATGGAACTGAAAACAAGTAAGAACGTCGTTAAGTTCGGCCGGGCCGAACTTGTTGTACCCTCCACCACAAGTTGTATTGAAGTAAAATGGAATAATTAGTTTCCTTTCGTGTATGAAGAAGACTTAATACTAAATTTCAGCAATTTCGGTAAAACAATGTGAGGCACCATTCTATGGGGGCTATTTCAAAACATCAAATTTCTGACGGAAACTTTTTAGGCTCAAAGAAGACTAAATACCAAATTTCCTATATTTCGGTAAGAGAATGTGGCTAAAACTAAAAAAATACCGAAAATCAAGAAGTAAGCTTCTATGGGGATATAGGAAGACGTGGACCTATACTGATAATACTTTTCTGGAATATTTTATAACTCTTGGAAGACGAAATAACGAATTTCAGCCATTTCGGTTGGATATTGACGTCACAATCTTCAGTATTACGAAAATCCGGAGGTACCGTTCTATGGGGGCTATATCGAAACGTGGACCTATACCGATGAATTTTAGTCAGAAATGGGGCAATATGAAAGCGTGGACCTGTACAGACATATTTCTGGCGAACAGCCATTTCGGTGGAATATTGAGGCCACAACGTTCAAAATACCGAAAATCGGGAGGTACCGTTCTATGGGGGCTATATGAAGGCATGGACCGATACCGACAAAGTTAATGGAGAAAGTTTTATACCACCAACGTAGACTAAGCACCAAATTTCAGCAATTTCGGTGTGATAATGAAACTAAAACCTTCAAAATACCGAAAATCGGAGGTACCGTTCTATGGGGGCTATATGAAAGTATTGAGCGATACCGACAAAATTCTGGGGGAAAGTTTTATACCCCTAAAGAAGACTACGTACCAAAGTTCAGCCATTTTGGTAGGATAATGAAGCTAAAACCTTGAAAATACCGAAAATCGGGAGGTATCGTTCTATGGGGGCTATATGAAGGTGTGGACCGATACCGACAAAATTCTGGGGGAAAGTTTTATACCCCTAAAAAAGACTTCGTACAAAATTTCAGCCATTTTGGTAGCATAATGAAGCTAAAACCTTAAAAATACCGAAAATCGGGAGGTATCGTTCTATGGGGGCTATATGAAGGTGTGGACCGATACCGACAAAATTCTGGGGGAAAGTTTTATACCCCTAAAAAAGACTTCGTACCAAATTTCAGCCATTTTGGTAGCATAATGAAGCTAAAACCTTAAAAATACCGAAAATCGGGAGGTACCGTTCTATGGGGGCTATATGAAGGTGTGGACCGATACCGGCAAAATTCTGGGGGAAAGTTTTATACCCCTAAAGAAGACTACGTACCAAAGTTCAGCCATTTTGGTAGGATAATGAAGCTAAAACCTTGAAAATACCGAAAATCGGGAGGTACCGTTCTATGGGGCTATATGAAGGTGTGGGCCTATACCGACAAAATTCTGGGGGAAAGTTTTATACCCTTAAAGAAGACTACGTACCAAATTTCAGCCATTTTGGTAGGATAATGAAGCTAAAACCTTAAAAATACCGAAAATCGGGAGGTATCGTTCTATGGGGGCTATATGAAGGTGTGGACCGATACCGACAAAATTCTGGGGGAAAGTTTTATACCCCTAAAAAAGACTTCGTACCAAATTTCAGCCATTTTGGTAGCATAATGAAGCTAAAACCTTAAAAATACCGAAAATCGGGAGGTACCGTTCTATGGGGGCTATATGAAGGTGTGGACCGATACCGGCAAAATTCTGGGGGAAAGTTTTATACCCCTAAAGAAGACTACGTACCAAAGTTCAGCCATTTTGGTAGGATAATGAAGCTAAAACCTTGAAAATACCGAAAATCGGGAGGTACCGTTCTATGGGGGCTATATGAAGGTGTGGGCCTATACCGACAAAATTCTGGGGGAAAGTTTTATAACCTTAAAGAAGACTACGTACCAAATTTCAGCCATTTTGGTAGGATAATGAAGCTAAAACTTTAAAAATACCGAAAATCGGGAGGTACCGTTCTATGGGGGCTATATTAAAATGTGGACCGATATATCCCATTTTCAATACCAACCATCCTGCAAGTAATAAAAACTTCTGTACCAAATTATGACTCTCTACCTTTAAAATTGCGAGCTGTATCTTGATTTCAACAGACAGACGGACGGACGGACGGACAGACGGACATGGTCAAATCGACATAGAATTTTATGCTGATCAATAATATATATACTTTATAGGGTCTCCGACGAATATTTCGATGTGTTACAAACGGAATGACAAATTTAATTATACCCTCCATATGGTGGAGTGTATAAAAAATGTTGTAGCAGTAAAAATTCTCTACAAGATTGTCCTTCATGATATTATTCCCAGCTATAAGATTTTCTCTACCCACTTTCTTACTTGTTATACCCTCCACCATAGTATGAAGGGTAAATTATGTTTGTTTTTCGGTTGTAACGCATTGATATAATCATTTGCGACCCTATAAAGTATATGTTCTTGATCAGGGTCCACGTTTCGGTATAACTGTATAACGGAACACCCCGATATCCGGTATTTTGATGTTTTTAGTTACATGTTTAGACTGAATCAGCTATAATTTGACATTTAGGGTCCCTAAGTGTCAAAAAACTTATATAACAGAACTTGTGGACATAGGCTCCGCCCGATGTCAGTTATTTTGACGTTTTTAGTCACATTTTAAGACCGAATGTGACATTCAGGGTTCTTAGTGACCACAAAACTTATATTCCAAAAATTATGAAAATTGAGCCTTGTTTTGGTATAGTCCCCATATAACGGTACCTCCCGAGTTTCGGTATTTTGAGGATTTTAGGTACATTTTTTAACCAACTAGTGTAATTTGACATTAGAGATTCTAATTGGTCAAGAAAGTTCTCCACCAAAGATCGTCAACATAGGTCCATGTTTTGATATAGCTCCCTTATAACGGTACCTCCCGATTTTCAGTATTTTGCTAAATCAAACTAGCTGTAATTTGGACATTTGAGGGTCTCAGTGGTCACGAAACTTCGTCAAAAAAATTGGCAACATAGGTCCATGTTTTTATAAAGCTCCCATATAACGGTACCTACCGCTCCTCACTAAAAATCGTTAATATAGGTCTATGTTTTGGTATAGCCCTCATATAACGGTTCCTCCCGATTTTCGTAATTTTGAGGGCTTTAGCTATACTGTTTGACTGAACTACCCGGTTCTCTGTAGTTACCGAAATGTTCCATCAAAAATTGTCAAGATAGGTCCACACTTTGATATAGCCCCACAGGTTGTACCTTTCATCTGGTTGAACACATTTCATAGATTAGATAATTTGGATTTGGGGTATCCGTAAACGATCGGCCCGGCAGAACTTAACGACTTTTGACTTGTTTCAAAATGCCATATTATGTTCTTAGAATATGATTGCTCCCACAATGTAATGGAAACAAAACAGCAATCGACCGTGTGGGTCTTCGAGGACGAGCCAAATTCAACAAAAGTCGTTCGTGGAAGAAGCACTACGAACCAAATGGACGCCTGTTTCTTCGGCAAAACTGACCATGTGGCGACTATACGGCTTACGGTACACCATTTGTTTGCCTAAACTTTAAAAAACTATAACTAACTACAATGACAATGTGTTAGAAACCAACTATTTTTATACCCACAGCATTTATGCTAACGAGGGTATATACACTTTCATACGGGCAAAATGTGCCTCATCGAAATAATGGTTTTAGACCTCAAGTATGTTTGGACGAAATGTGTTTCAGACAATTTGGAGTCGATTTAGCAATGTCCGTCCCTCTGTCTGGCTTGCTGGCTGGTGCGCACGATAACTCTCGAACGGATGAACCGATTTGGTACAAAAGTTGGCTATCGCAATATTTTGGTCCACTCCTTCCGGCACCTCCCCCACAAAAGTTCGGAAATGTTCGGAAAATTTGTGGTCACGATAACTCTTGAAGGGAATAACCGACTTGGTCCATACTTTACACATCGTAATATTTCTACCAAACATAGATGAGGTTCCAATATGGACTTAATCGGTTCATGTCTTCGGGTACCTCCCACCCAAAATTTCGGAAAAGTTCACTTTAGGACCTGCTCTCGAATCGCTTTGATTTTTGTTGCAACAACTTGCATTCACTGCCCCCCATACGACGGTACAAGTTTCATCAGGGGCAAGTCCAGACTTCCTGATAAAATAGCCTAAAAGTTACAAAGAGCCCATATGACACCGTGCGTAGTGGTTGGAGCGCAAGATAACTCTCGAACGGATCTGCAGATTCGGCCCAAAATTTGGCCTTCGTAATATTTTGTCCAAACATAGTTTAAATTCGAAGATAAGTCCTTCCTTCAGGTAACTTCCCCACAAAAGTTGAAAAATGTTCGAAAAAATTGTGCGCATGATAACTTTTGCATACGCTACTTCCATTAGACGGTAAACCTTTTTTGAGGGGCGAGTCCATATTTCTTGGGAAAAAAGCCCGAAAGGTGTAAAAAAAACCGCTATGTCACCATATGTGGCGGCCGGCGGGAACGATAACTCTCGGGCTGTTCAACTGATTTGGTCCATCATTTGGTCTTCGTCATATTATATCCAAACTTAGTTTCATGGGACAATACCGGTCCACAACATCCGGTACTTCTCCCCAATATTTAAAAAATTTTACTTAAATGTTAGGACGATATCACTTGATTGCGGGAACCAATTTGGTCCAAACTTTGGATCTCCTAATATTTTGTCAAAATTTAGTTTAACTTCTAAAATGCCCCATATCGGTCCTCCCTAAGGGTACCTCCCCCACAAAAGTTCAACATTTGTGTCTTAGTGCAGTTAATTCCTAATCCACATTTTTGTCGGCAAGTTAAAATGTCCAAAAAGTGCCACAAAATTCGAATGTATTCGATCTGTCCGTAGGTGAAAGTTTCACTTCACTTTGGCTGAGGGTATATATCTGTCTGCAAAGCCGACTGACACTTTTTTACTTGTTAACCCGATAAAAAGTGGAATTGATAGGTCATCCGAACAGCCGCACATCAAGAAAAAATGCGTGGTCAACGTTTTTCATCGCCAGAAGATGCTGTTGAGGCGTACAAAGTAGATGAGAAGGTGTGTTATTTCTCCAAAATCTGTAAACTGTACGAGTAGAATATTTCTTTCCATAATAGCATGCTTTGAGATTTAATATTGTTATTTGAAAATAGCATGCCTAGAATTTGAATTTAATTAGAAATTATTTTAATATTTTTTCATTGTTGAATTGTATGTCGAATTGAACGGGGTAAATTGTTTCGTAAGTGTTTTATTTGTCATATCTTAAATATGTATGTATACCAATTTTATTGTAATTTTTCTTTCCCTAGAATGAAACGTAGTTTTTAAACAATAAACTGGAGTTTTATGAACGCAAGACCCCGCAGGCAATCAACAAGGTGGATAAAGTGCTTCAACATTTAGTTGAAAAACAGTAAACTCATTTTTAATGTTAAATTTTCACATTGTCATTATTAGGCCAGAAAAGTTATAGTAGCCCTCGTAAAGGATGCATATTATCGTGGGACAGTTCTTTATATTTTCACCAGGCAGCACTAGCCCCAGCCCTACCAAATATAATGTAGACAAACTTCGTTTACAACAGTGAGGAAGGATTCGTCAAGCTTTTTTGCTGGGAACGGATGATAGCCACTTTTTTAACTTTTTGTAATTTTTTTTGTTAGTATTGGAATATTTTGAAGAATGGTAGTCCCTAGTTCTTTGCTTCCACACTCTTTTGAGAAGTTGTATAAATATTTATTTAAATTCTTGTTATGGTTCCATGGGAATTTGTTAAAATACGAAACTACATAACAAATTATACTTTGGGAATAGCACCAATCAGCAACGTCATAAAAAATGTCTCTGATCTTTCATTCAATAAATAAAATTTTTTCGCCGATGTTTTATGGCTAATAATTATACGGTTTTGTTTTGATTTTGTTTGCATGTTTTTAGTTTACCAACTAATGAATTTATTATTCCATTAAAAAATACAATAAAAACATTGGAGGACATCATCAACCTCATCCATCACCTCTTTTCAGATTGAAGGAATATACATATTTTACTAAAGGACCATAAATAAAACACAAGTGGAATTTTGGTTTTTGTTGTTTTTTTTTTTTTAATAGAGGGGAGTTGTTCATCAAATAGAAGTTTCGCTCCTCGCACTATGTACTTCATCAGACAAAGTATTGTTTTTGTTGTTGTTTTTTTAGGTTTAAATGTTGTTAGAATTTTCTGTTCTTAATTCATTTAAGAGTTGTTGTTGGTTTTCTTGTTATATTGGTTAAGGTTTCTCTTGTTGTTGTTTTTGGAATTAACAGAAATTCCTTAAAATTTCTCTTTAATTTGTTTGTTTGGATTGACTTAATTTGTAATCTTAATGTTTTGTTTGTTGTTCACGCTATATAATTTTAATGTAATATTTGTTTTTTTTAATGAATTATTTTTTCTTCGAGTATGTAGTTTTAATGTTAAAAATCTGTTTGGGGGGTATTTATATATAATTTATCACTTAACTTGCTAAAAAATTCTTTAAACTTAGTTTTATTTTAAAAAAGGTTCAAATTTTTCTCTCCGTTTTGATGTTAGGTTGGAGAGTTTAGCTTTGAAACTTTTTTTCCTTTCATTTGTAGTGGGCAACTTTTTGAATCATTTAATTTTTTACGTTTTTTTCTAATTAATATTATTTTTGCTAAATATACTTATAACCTTAGCTTATACAAATAAACTTAAATTTGACACATTTATTTTGAAATTTTTATAGTTTTTTTTTTTTTTTTTGGTTTCAAAATTGCAATTAAAACTATTTTATAAACTTAACCTTACATTGTGGTTTTCTTTGGATAGTTTAAATGTTATAGTAAACATTGTTTTTTGTTTAATGGGAGTTTTCTGTTTTTGTAATAGTTTAAAATTTTTTGTTAATTTTTTGTTCTTTTCAATGAATTTAACATGAATATTGTTTAGATATTTTTTTATTTATAACAACACCGACTTATAAGTTTATAAACTATATTTTTTTTAATTTAGTTATATATTTGTTTTGAGTTAAATATTGTTTTTGCTTGAACATTCTTTGATTTCTGCTTTCCATAACACTAAATTGAGCTCTTCTCTAAACCGTTACTTCGTAAACAGCCATACTTTTTTTGTAACCACTATTTGCCTTGCTTCGTTTTGCTCTTTCTGTTTGCAGTTTGTTTTTTAAGGTTTCCTTTTCCATTCTCTTCACCTGTTTACATTTTGTAACATTTCTTTATGTGTCTTGTTTAATATAATTTATATATGTAATATTTTTAATTGTTAATTATACTAATTGGTATTAATTATTAATTATAATTTTAAAGATGTATGTATTTCTTTTTAAAAATGTTATCTTATTTTAAATGAAAATAAAATTTAAACTTTTTTAACACCCTTACTTATTACACAAGCAACCATGGGAGATTTGATAAGATCGGCTTTAAGAAATGAGGAAAATGTGAAATTTTTGAAAGCACCACAAAAAATGCCAGTAACAAAAACGTCCCAAGACCTTTTAATTGTTTTTGGACATCTGGGCGTATGAGTTTTATTAATTATTGGGTAGGTTCAATAATTTGCTTATAACTTCGTTGAGAATTTTGTTGTTTTTTTTAAACATCGTAGGCTTTCAGATTGCGTCTATATAATATGAAAGCCTGCGATGTTTTCCAAAAAAATGCAATTTTTAGCAATTAGGGAAATTTTTTAAATTATGCTATCATAATCCCTTGTGACGATTTCCAATAGATTATATATATGTATCAATAATAACTGTTTTAACCGCATTTGTTATATTTCACATAATTTAGGAAGATTGAATTTTTGAAGTTGTCCGATAAAATAAATTATTTTGATAGAAATTAATTTCTTTTTAATCTCTTTTAATCTTTACAAGTTTTTAGTTGATTCATTGTTTACAGTACCTATTAAGTCGTTATCTTTATGAAAAATCCATTTAAAGTTGCGACTATTTCCCGTACCTATCAAATATTTTCAGGTACTTTTAATAAAGAGGCCTTGAATGATTCAATAATATTGAATTTGATATCGCATAGAATTTGATATCGATATAGAATTTGATATCGAAGCGGCAATTACCTTAAATTAGTAATTTTAGGACAGCGTGGCGTATAATTGTTATTAATTATGAACATTGTTTAATAAATTCTTTAGAACTAGAATATTAATGAAGTTCGACATTGAGAATATTAATTTTTGTAATACCTTTCAACTGCTGGTTGGCGGTTTTATACGAAACCGGGTAAATGCACAAAAAGGACAATGAAAGCTAGACAAAATCGATTAGATTTCAATGAGAGCCGTACCTAAAAATTTCTGAGCGACATTTTTGCAGAACATTTGAAAGCGGAAAAATGTCACCTTATGGTACTTTTATAGCGGTCCTTAAAATAAGGGACCAAAAGGAGCTTGAAGGAAGCGAGTTAAAAGGTCAAAATTCTCTACGAAAATAATCCTCTTTCGATTTGACTGAAGACCTGTCATCTCATAAATAAGCTAAAACAGCAGTTAACAAAGATATAGGGCTAATTTCAGATGTCTTACGGGGTCTCCTGCAGAATTTTCATCACACCATAACTCGGAGTTCTACTCACGGTGAATCTGTTCTTCGGCATTCTTAATATACTCACCAAGGGCATTCTTAATATACTCATCCCCAAAAGGAATTACCTCTGCTACAGATTTTCAACTCAATTTTGTTTATTTAATACGTTCATTACAACATTGTTGTAATGATTGATTTTGATTTTTATTAATGAATTCAGAAAGAAATTCATACACCTTCAGAAGAACAAGATTAACAACCAGTGTTGCCGAATTTGACGATTTATCGTCATTTTGACGATTTTTTGGCCCAAAATTAAAAAATGACGATTTCACGATTTTGTGGTCCAAAATGATGATATTTCACGTAACCCAAAATTGCATGAAATAAAAGGCTTTAACTACATTTTGACCAAAATTTCACGACATCGATATTGCTATTTAAAAAAATATTAAATTAAGTCCAGGTTTCTTAACTTCCTGCTAATGCCCTCTTTAATCTGTTTTTGAATGACAGTTTTTATCGATTTCCGACTGCCCAACAACCAAAATTTACGTGCACCGACAAACATGGACGGTCACATTGGCAAGCAAGCGATATTTGAACTAACCTGTCATTTAAAGCTGGCAGTGTGTACCCAGCTTTATCTTGCTGTATTATTACAAGCTCGATAACCATAGGGAAAAGTATCATCTAGTGAAAGGTGTTTTTCATGTTGACGATTTTCCAAATTTTGTTGACGATTTTTTTTGACGATTTCCGATCAAAAACTGTCGGCAACGCTGTTAAAAACCCAGCCAACCCTACAAAAACATGGTGATATGAAAAAAAACAAAGAACGAAAACGTCCCTTAGGTTGACGACCCTCGCCAATGTATTAAGGACCATGCGCTGCACCTGAAATATCTGCACTCTTTAAAGAGAAAGTGCAGTTTACGTATAGGCAGAAGTACTTGAAAAATACAAGGCCGATATTACTGTCATACAGGAAAAAGAACACCTTAATGTGACCCATTGTATTCTAGCTGTCATGACATAAAGCATGAGTTTGGTTGCGGATTTGCAGTTGCAAATTAAGTACGAACAGATGAAACACGGAAGTTGGACATCGGACAGCTGCAATCATAACAGATAGCACCACAATTTGGCTAATTACATAATGAATGTCCTCCTTGTTACGATATCATATCTAAACAGGGGAAAGTATTGCCCCCTCCATGCTCCAAACAGACGCAAAATACATACCTTTATACGAGAGACCACATGAACACATGGTATGACTAGGAGTGTCGTGCTGCTAACGAAGAAAATAATGTGACATATAGGGCTACAATCTGTAGCAACGCTACCATACGACAGAAGTATCGAGTGACAAGGAGAAATGGAAAACCTGGAGTGCGGAAAATTGAGATGTACAGGAGTCAGGTGAAGTCCGATAATTGTAACAAAGAGTGAAATATCGAACTGATGGCCTTGGTACAGGCATATTCTCCTGTAGATACGGCCAAGGTAATCTGCGCCCAGGATATGAAAACAATATTTTTCCAAACTTAACGGCGAAAAGACGACGAAGATAGCACCACAATCCAATTCCAGAACCTGATATTGAGTGTATCACGCCCGGCCAAGACAAGGTAAAGACAGAATAACAAAGCAGCAGGAACCGATGGCTTACCAGCCTAGTTGTTCAAAACCGGAGGCGACACACTGATGGCGTGTATTCATTAGCTAGTTAGCACATGCAGCACAGGCAGGAAGAACACGTACCCGATGATTTTAACGTGAGCATCTTTTGTCCTGTCCACAAGAAAGCAGATAGGAGTGTGTGCTCAAACTATAAGTTGTCTTCTTATTGCACATAAGATAGTGTCTGGAATAGCGTCTGGAATATAGCGTGAAAAACTAAATCCTATCAACAATGAAATTAATAGGCCTGGCCAATGCGGTTTTATACCTGACAAGTCCAACACTAAGCAGATATTTACCCTGCTGCAAATTCTGGAGAAGACCCAAGAGATGCAGATCGATACCTACCTACTAAAATAGACAGAAACTCTCTGAACAGTTTAGTTCCAAATGTTTTTTTTTAGATAAGGAGCCGGCCTTTCTTGCGATTTCTTTAACATCCTGCTGGAAAAGGTTGTACGAGATTCGGATGTTAAAAGAAATAACACAATATACTCCAATAGCCACATGTTACTTGATTGTGCCAAGGACTTTGACATCATGGGTCTATCAGTGATAAATACCTTTAAAAAAGTCGAAAGAGAATCTGCTAAAGTGGGTCAGGCAAGACCAAGTTGATGCTGTCAAAGCGCCATGTCCCTATAAAACTCGGAAAAATCTACATGGAATAGATAAAACTCGCACAAATCCTAACGTATAGTTCCGAAGCCTGGCTACTTGCGCAAACAAATGAGGCAGTGCTTGGAGTGTTTAAGAGAACAAATCTTCAAATGATGTACGGGACAATTTGACATTGACGTTAAATATTGGCGTCGCATGTTCCATGAGCTGTTAAAGGATAAAACAATTATTTTAAAGTTACAGTAACTAACGCCATCAGCTTCCGCGGTCAATTTGACATTTGTATAAAGCTTTGGAACTGTATATCACAAAACTGTGGTATTTGATTGCAGAAGTTTGCAGACATTAGCTACAATCCATACCTTGAAGCAATGCCTTCATAGCAGAATGTTGTCGACGCGCCATGCCTCGATAAAACTCGTAAAAATCCACATACAATAGATAAAACTCGTACAAATCCTAATGTATAGTTTCGAAGCCTGGATACTTGAGCAAACAGATAAGGCAGTGTTTGGTGTGTTTGAGAGAAAAAAAATCGAAAGATCTACGGGTCAATTTGATGTTGACGTTAAATATTGACATCGCATGTACCACGAGCTGTTATAGGATATAATTTTTTTTAAGTTACAGTAACTAAGGCCATCAGCTTCCGCGGTCAATTTGACATTTGTATAAAGCTTTGGACCTGTATATCACAAAACTGTGGTATTTGCTGGCAGAAGTTTGCAGACATTAGCTACGATCCATACCTTGAAACAATTCCTTCATAGCAGAATGTTGTTGACGCGCCATGCCTCGATAAAACTCGGAAAAATCCACATAGAATAGATAAAGGTGGCACAAATCCTAATGTATAGTTCTGAAGCAAGACCAAGTTGATGTTGTCGACGCGCAATGCCTCCATAAAACTCTGAAAAATCCACATTGAATTGATAAAACTTTCACAAATCGTAATGTATAGTTCCGAAGCCTGGCTACATGCGCAAAGAGATAAGGCATTGCTTGATGTGTTTGAGAGAAAAAATCTTCGAAAGATCTACGGACCAATATGACATTGACGTTAAATATTGGCGTCGCATGTACCACGAGCTTTTATAAGATATACAAATTATTTTAAAGTTACAGTAACTAACGCCATCCTCTTCCGCGGTCAATTTGGCATTTATATAAAGCTTTGGAACTGTGTATAAAACTGTGGTTTTTGGTTGCAGAAGTTTGCAGATATTAGCTACAATCCATACCTTGAAGCAATTCCTTGATAGCAGAATGTTGTCAACGCACCATGCCTCGATAAAACTCGGAAAAATCCACATGGAATAGATAAAACTCGCACAAATCCTAATGTATAGTTCCGAAGCCTGGCTACTTGAGCAAACAGATAAGGCAGTGCTTGGTGTGTTTGAGATAAAAAATCATCGAAAAATCTACGGGCCAATTTGACATTGACGTTAAATATTGGCGTCACATGTACCACGAGCTGTTATATGATATAAAAATTATTTTAAAGTTACAGTAACTAAGGCCTTCAGCTTCCGCTGTCAATTTGACATTTGTAGAAAGCTTTGGAACTGTATATCATGAAACTGTGGTATTTTGTTGCAGATGTTTGCAGACATTAGCTACGATCCAAATCTTGAAGCAATTCATTCATAGCAGAATGTTGTCGACGCGCCATGTCTGGATAAAACTCGGAAAAATCAACATAGAATAGATAAAACTCGTACAAATCCTAATGTATAGTTCCGAAGCATGGCTACATGCGCAAAGAAATAAGGCAGTGCTTGGTATGTTTGAGAGAAAAAATCTTCGAAAGATCTACGGGACAATTTGACATTGACGTTAAATATTGACGAGCTGATATAGGATATAAAAAATATTTTAAAGTTACAGTAACTAACGCCATCAGCTCCCGCGGTCAATTTGACATTTGTATAAAGCTTTGGAACTGTATATCACAAAGCTGTGGTATTTGGTTGCAGACATTAGCTACGATCCATACCTAGAAGCAATTCCTTCATAAGAGAATGTTGCCGACGCGCAATGCCTGCATATCAATAAGATGTGGTATTTGGTTGCACACGTTTGCAGACATTAGCTACGACCCATACCTTGAAGCAATTCCTTCATAGCAGGATTGGATAATACATATTTATGTATCATTTTTGTGTATGTAAAACTATTTTTTGGGTTCCTTTCATATAACGAGAGACTATCGAGAAGCGGAACATTTCATTTGCCAGATCGTATGAAAAAGCTCTCGCCAATATGTATTTTTTTTGCAAAATCTTAGAACCGTATAAAATTCTTTGGCTTAGGCATCCAACAGCCATATTTATTTTTCCTCTAAGAAGCTTCCACGTAACTCTATATGATAATTTTTTTCCTTAGCCACTGTTGGTAAAACTTTGATTAGAAATAGTACCACTATGACGTATGCTCATTATAAATTGACGGATTCTCAATTACCTATAACTTTTTTGTAGATTGGATTAGATTTTGAAATTAACATTTCTCTTATTAGAGAACAGTTGGAACTATTTAAATATAATGACCTGTTTCTCTTAGACGATTTGAGTTTAAATTCTTTCGAATTACTACCAAACCCCTAGATTTGTAGGAAAAGTTTGTTTGATTGAAAATAAAAATTCAATTATTTTATCAAAAAACAAAAAACAGAAGTTTGGCAGTAGTGCGAACGAATTTGTATTAGAATCGTGTTAGTGAAACAGGCCACAATTTTCTAAATTAAGTTTTGCTTTTACACACAACATTCTTTTTTTTTCTTTAAATATTATACGTCCTCGACTTGATTCAACATCGATCTGAGTTATGTCTCTTTAAAAAAGGCAATTGATTCAAAGAAGAATCCATTATTCTTTAGCCACTGCTGGTACAGTCGAACTTCTTGATAATGTAGCACTTGGGGACCTACGAATTACTACGTTATAGAGAAAATTCGTTATAGAGAAATTATTTTGTGTGAAAATTTCCACTTCTGCTTTTAAAAAAAAACTTCGTTATAGAAAGGTATTCGATAAAGGGAAGATTGTTATAGAGAAGTTCGACTGTAAATC